>NC_134573.1:100178169-100478169 GCF_050947875.1 Dermacentor variabilis
GTGACCTTATCAGTAAAGCACCGCTGTCGCCCGAGCAGAAAACCGAACTACACCAGCTATTACAAGAGTTTCAAGGTCTGTTCTCTGAGAGGCCTGGTAGGACTTCTGTACTTACTCATGATATAGAACTTACCTCCACAGAGCCAGTACGATCCAAGGCGTATCGGGTGTCACCCCGCCAGAGCGATATTATGGAGGCTGAGGTAAAGAAAATGCTACAGCTCGGTGTTATTGAGGCAGGTGAGAGTGATTATACCTCCCCTTTGATTTTAGTTGAGGTACCGGGCAAGGAACCTCGTCCTTGCGTCGACTACCGCAGGCTTAATTCCATCACTAAGGATCAAATTTATCCGATCCCTAACATCGAGGAGCGCCTTGAGAAAGTTAGTAGCGCTCAGTTTATTTCCACCCTAGATCTTGTCAGGGGTTATTGGCAGGTTCCACTTACAGAAGAGGCTAGTAGGTATGCGGCGTTCATTTCACCAATGGGAACATTCCGTCCTAAAGTGTTGAGTTTTGGTTTGAAGAACGCGCCATACTGTTTTTCAAGCCTCATGGATAAAGTGTTGCGGGGACAGCAAGAATTCGCTTTACCGTATCTAGACGACGTAGCGATATTCTCCGCATCCTGGTCGGAGCATATGACACACTTGCGGGCAGTGCTAACCCGCCTGCGCGAAGCGGGCTTGACAGTCAAGGCTCCTAAGTGCCAGATAGCACAGGCCGAGGTTGTCTACCTCGGTCACGTGATTGGTCAGGGTCGTCGCCGCCCCTCTGAAATAAAAGTGGCCGCTGTGCGAGACTTTCCGCAACCGCGCACAAAGACCGATATTCGGTCGTTCTTAGGTGTCGCCGGCTACTATCAGAGGTACATCCCTAGGTACTCTGATATCGCGGCTCCCCTGACGGATGCTCTAAGAAAGACAGAGCCTCAAACAGTCGTCTGGGACGAGACCAAGGAAAGAGCTTTTAGCGCCCTAAAGAGTGCCCTAACAAGCCAGCCTGTGCTACGATCGCCAGACTATACAAAAGGGTTCATTGTTCAGTGCGATGCTAGTGAGCGAGGCATGGGCGTTGTACTGTGCCAACGGGAAAATGGAGAAGTAGAACACCCCGTCCTGTATGCTAGTCGTAAGCTGACCAGTCGTGAGCAGGCGTATAGCGCCACCGAGAAAGAGTGTGCATGTCTCGTGTGGGCCGTTCAGAAATTGTCATGCTATCTAGCCGGCTCGAGGTTTATCATTGAGACGGATCACTGCCCTCTCCAATGGCTGCAGACCATCTCTCCCAAAAATGGCCGCCTCCTGCGCTGGAGCCTCGCTTTACAACAATATTCCTTTGAGGTACGTTACAAAAAGGGGAGTCTCAACGGTAACGCCGATGGCTTAAGTCGAAGCCCCTAACGTAGGAATCAGCCTCAAAATTGTTTGTTACTGATGTTTTTCTTCCTGAGGCAGGATTTTTTTTTAACATATTGCTTTTGTTTAGTGTTTCAAAGTGATGATATGCTTTCTAGTGCAATTTTTCAATTTGTGGACGCGTTCTGAGTGATGCTAGACTACTGTAAGGAACTAGGCAGTGGTCTAAAAAGGGGAAAGAGCCTGGCAGGGCTTAGTGAGGGTTGTGCCGTGCTTGCTGACTGAGCGGTTGAGTTTTCAGCGTAGTTCTAACGCTTGCCGGGAACGAGAACAAAAATGTGAACTCTCCCGAAGTCACTTTGCAGTGTCCCGTGCGAACCTGAACGAGAGAACGAGGCCTTCTCTGTGCGCTGCGCTCAAGAAACGTCAAGGGACGCCCGACTTCGGTTATGAGCATCATCGAGCGACATCCCTCCGGACAGCGGATGCAGTCCCCTGTCCATCGGGATCTCCTTCCCCCGGCGGGGCGGTCTGTTGCGTTTCGCCTGCGACACGTGGTTTTGCCGGCGCGACTGCGGCGGGCGGCAGACATTTTGGCCCGATCGTCGTCGCCGCAACACTCATCGCCAGGTGTTTCCAGGCGCGTCTGCGGCGATGCGACCGCCTAGGGATCCTCCTCGCATTCCAGTCATTGTGCCCGAAACAGGCGATGCCAAAGCAGGGATCTCATTCCAGTTATTGGGCCCGAAACAGGCGATGCCAAAGCAGGGATCTCGTTCCAGTCATTGTGCCCGAAACAGGCGATGCCAAAGCAGGGATCTCATTCCAGTTATTGGGCCCGAAACAGGCGATGCCAAAGCAGGGATCTCGTTCCAGTCATTGTGCCCGAAACAGGCGATGCCAAAGCAGGGACCAGCCTCTCATTACAGTCATTGTGTCCGACCGGCAGCGCCACGACAGGGTGCTACGAGATCGTGCGCAGCGCCACGACAGAGTGCTACGAGATCGTGCGCAGCGCCACGACAGAGTGCTACGAGATCGTGCGCAGCGCCACGACGGGGTGCTACGAGATCGTGCGCAGCGCCACGACAGTGTGCGTCACCATTAGCCCATTGTACATTCACGTGCTCGTCTTTTGAGGGGTTCCTTCTTGCCCTCAACTGCGAGAGTATAAAAACAGCTGCCCCCGGACGCCATAAGGAGGGCTCCGATTTCTTCAGTTGAGTGAAGTGCTCTCCCGTCTCTCTACTTCGGTCAAACCTGACCGCCAACTCTTTGCGATGTTAAAATAAACAAGTTGTTTCGTTGTTACCAGTCGACTCATGCTTTGCCGGGACCTTCGGATGCTTCCAGTTGTACCCCAGGCCGCCAGGCCAACGCTACCCTTGGGGCTTGCGACCCAGGTACAACCACGGGCGTCAGCGCCGAGTTCCCAACAGATCGTACCAGCAGTCAGATCCAAACAGGGCCCATGGAGGGTCCTCAGAAAAATAAATACAGGCAAGCCCAATGAGTCTTGGAGTGGAATGTTTCTTGAGAAAGTATATACTATTTCACGAAAGCGTTTAGGTGCCGCCATCTTGGGCTGTTAACGCTACTGTTTTCTGTCTTTTAACGACGAAGCGTACGTTGCTAGTCAATTAGCAAGTTCGAGAATAGTAGTATAAATGCGTCCACCGTTTCATGACCATGTTACGTCACTTCTAAGAAAACATAGAAATAGTTTGCCTAGCAGTCCAAGATTGCGGCGCCCATGAAGCCAATATAAAATCATATATATGACAGGTGATTGATTACAGTGTGACGGGGGATGGTTGGATACATCTCATAGTTTGACCAAGCTTTACGGCGAGCCTGATTCAAGGGCTCTTTAGATCTCACTGATATTAAGAGGCCATGATTGGAAACTTTGATGTGTAGGCTACCAGAAAACGATTCTAACAAACATGCTATTTACTTCAAGTAGAGTGCAAAAAACAAACACGCCATACCGCGGCTGTGAAGGTGGATTACCAGTCAAGCTGTTTTGCACACGACATAGAGGTGACACACAATTTAGATCAAAGGTATAAGCAAATTTTATTTCTGTTGAGCGGTACCGGCGGACATACCAAAGAAAGACCGAAACAGACGCAGAAATTTATTCTGGATCGGCGGAACACGAACCAACAAACACATTTTTTTTATATCACTGTGCCTTAGTCGGTGGTGTTAACGGGACCATGTTCGTATCAGCCGCTTCATTCTATGCTGAAGCTTATACGTGACATCACTTGGATGTGCATTTATTGCCCTGATCAGTGGTCATCGTGACTATAGTAGGCACACACATTCTCGCAGCAGCGCCCGTATTATATGCCTGCACAACAAGAAATGTGTCCGTCACGTGAGATAATGAATGTCTCGTACCCCCGTAAGCAAGAAAAAATATATATTTCACAGAGTACTCTGGTATTGAAGAGTATGTCAATCCACTGTCAATCCAATCCACTGAAAATGCATATCCAAGTGATCAGACGTAAAAGCTTTTTCATTGAAAGAAGCGATTTTCATCAAATTCGGGAGCTGTGTTCTTGCGCAGAAATATTTGTTGACGGACACGGCAAATCCACGGAACGCTGGCCATAAATAAGGCTATTATAATAATTACCATTCAGCCCATATAACCACAACGCCTCGTATCTTTTACGAAATAATCACATTCTTTCAGTCCCACAACTCCTTAAATATAACCTAGCTAGGTGCCTTTTTGTTCCGTCAAATCAATTATACACGATGCGGCAGCTTGATACCACAATCTTCTCTAATAGATACTAATATGAGCAGGTTTGCAATAAATAGCAATTTCATTTTACCCAAAATACCTGCTAATTATGGCAAGCAGTACATCCATTTTTCATCTATCGCATTTTGGAACACGCTACCATTGGATATAAAAAACTTTAAAATTCACGAATTCAATAAACAACTATTGAAGATAACATACGAACACAGCATAATTCGTTAACTCGAACGTATATGCAAGGCAAGGACATCAATGAGAAACCTAATCGCATGACAATGAAAATTAAATGAAGGCACCCTGAAAGAATCGTTGCTAGTATGAACCACTGTATTCGTCACGTCACTTACGCTGTTACTTTATTAGTAGTCAACTAGATTATGCTGCGTTGCTTTGTTTCATGACATTTATGCCCATGTAGTTCTTCAGTCACGCTATTCATACTATAAAACCTGTAATTCTTCCATGTTAACTATTTGTTGAAACTGCTGTAATTTACTTTTTAGTACGTTTACATTCTAAAGGTGGTCCCATTGTGGTCTTTGACTTCATGAACTCCTTCTGTATATTAACATCTTCTCAATGAAAACTAAATATGATTCTGATTCCGATAAAGAGCTTCGCTGTAATAAGTGATTCACAAGTATGCGTCAGGAAACTGAAAAGTGATACCAAGCCTACTACCGTCTATAGTGAGGGATTTTATATCTGCTTTGTGCTAATTGTAGCCGAAGCATTCTCAGTGAACTCAATACTACGTTCTGATAACACTTGATGCTTAGCATGCTTCTTGACCAGTAATAAGTAAGAGGGACATGCGTATAACCTAACTCAAGTGCAGTATACCCCCTCCCTTCTCGCAAGAAAATAAGGGTGAGCTCAAAGGCTTTCGGAGCATTACTCCAAACCTTTCCTCTCAACGTAGTGTTGATACCTCTGCCATACCCTACACGTGGCGTCGAGATAGAAGGTATTGGTTTTGTTACAGACTTTTTCCGAGAACAGAACCAGCTTGTGTAATATAAGGGTGCTCAGGGTTCGGCAATACTGTGGTTGAAAGTATACATGGTCATAAAATACGTTTCACTGGCGCCACATTTGAGCAAATGCACAGTTATCAGCAAAATGCTAACTGCCAACTTTTTGGTTGAGCAACATCATATAACGAATAGAGGGTTTGATTATCCATGGTTGTGACATTCGCGGGCCCATTTTTCGGTTACATGAAACAATACAGTGTGACATGTGCCAGTAGCGTCCTCGAATGTTTTCTTGTTGTTGAGGTTTCTTGCGTGTTCATGACCACATTGGATCCAATGTGGTCATTACCTCAGGAACCCTTATAAGTTCTTTATTATGAAGGCCTCTTGCGGTTTACTTTCTTTAACGGCAGCTTTGGCTGGTTAATTGCTCAATGGGCAATTAAATCCGTTGTGAGGAGAACCAAGGCCGCAGACAACTGTATGCGCACTCATCGTTGCCGTTATGCGACAATGGAAATGTAGACGTTTTAAGAAAGCGCAAATTTGCCTTCATGTTAACTAGTCGAGCAAGCTGTCAAAGGTCTCTCGCGGCAGGTAGTGAAATGCCGTGCAATTCAAGAGCTCCCAGTACGTGGCTACCGTGATGAAAGCGCGTGTCTCAAAGCACCAAACCCACGTCCCATTGTGCCCCCCCCCCCCCCCCGTTTGACAGCGCGAAAAGTAGGGGTCGCTTTCACAAATTCTCGGGTTTGCTACCATTCCTCGGGTTTGCTAAACCGTTTGCGTTGAATGGCAAGGGATCAGAAGCAAGGAGAAAGTTCATGTCAACAAGGGACTGAGACAGGAGTGCCCTTTATCCCCGCTGCTGTTTATGATGTACATGGTGAGGAGGGATCGGGCGCTAGAAGGAAGTAATTTTGGCGTTTAATCTCTAATACAAACAGACGGGTACATTAGTTGAGCAGTAGCTCCCAGGTTTATTTTTTGCGGATGACGTTGTGTTGCTAGCTAACAAGCAAAGTGATTTGCAACGTCTGGCTGATATCTGTGGACAGGAAGGCAACAGGTTTTAGGTTTTAAATTTAGCGTTAGAAAATCCGGTGTTATGGTATTCAATGAAAACAGTGAACAGACAGTGGATATACAGGGCCAGGAAGTAAATACCTTGGTATATGGATAAACGAGGGCAATAGATATATGGAAAGACAGGAAAAAACAATAACAGTGAAGGGGAAGAGAAATGCAGCCATAATGAAGCACTGAGCGCTATGTGGATACAATAGGTAGGAGGTCCTCCGAGGTATGTGGAAAGGTGTAATGGTTCCAGGACTTACTTTTGGAAATGCGTTTGCTTGCTTTAAATCGGGGGTACAGGGGGACTCGATGGGAACCAAAGGTCAGTGGGTCGCCTCGCATTGCGCGCTCACGGGAAGACTACAAATGAAGCTGTGCAGGGTGATATACGATGGAATAGTTTTGAAGTGAGGGAAGCTCGCAGTAAAATTGAGTATGAAGAACGCCTGAGGAATATGGAAGAAAGTAAATGGGCTGGGAGAGTGTTCAGGTATCTGTACAGGAAAAACATTGATTCACAGTGGAGAAAAAGAACTAGGAAACATACCAGCAAGTATGTGGCCTGTAGGGTGAGCAACACAGCAACAAAGACGGTCAAGCGGAAAGTCATAGAGGCTGAAATAATCTCATGCATGGGTGGCGGCAATGGAAATGAAATCGAAATGAAAAAACGAAATAAAGAAAGAACCAAATTATGATAACTCAGAGGGAAGCTCATTACTTTTTGCAGCGAGATCGGGATGCCTTAGAACATGCACATTAAAGCGAGATATAAGAAGGAACAGGAAGCATGTGCTTGCTGCGGTAAAGCTAGGGAAACGACGGAGAATGTTTTATTAGAATGTGAAGACGTCTACCCAGCGGGCGATTTAGGCACCACTGGCCTCCTTGAAGCCCTTGGTTTCAGCGGGAGCAGTGGAAAAGTAAACATGTCCGCAATAGGCATTAGTAAGAGGCGCTTGGAGGATTGGTGGACGAAAAGTAGGGAAACGACAAAAAACGGAGACGTACAAAAGCACAGTTAGCAATAGGGGATCAGAAAATTTGGGTGTGGGAGTTTATAGTGTTTTTTTTTTTAACTTAGGTAGGACATTAGGCAGTATAATAGCAAGAGCTTGGTGGCGCATCCCACCGCCCCGTTCCAAAGGGGACGCTCAAAACATCCATCCATCCATCCTTGTGTCAGAAGAGTGACATGACCTTTGACCAGTAGCTTTCATGTACTGCCTCGCTTATCGGTGAGTGTACCGATAATCTTACAATCAAAACTGTGACTCATTGCAGCTGCAGTAGTTAAAGCGCTGCGTTCCTGATAAAGTACTCGCGCAGACATCAATGAGTCGTAAATTATTCACCGTAACGTTCATCACGTCCAGGAATTTCGGACATTGCCTCTTCGGCTATATGCCGTACTTTACCGCCGCGTTTCAGCGTAACTGAATGGGCCGTGTTTTCAGATGCTGATGTTTCAGAAGGCCGCTCGAATTCCGACAACTTTCAGTTATCGGTGTCGAGATGGTAACCGTATCGTTTTAACAACATGCGTATTAACTTTGACATGACGAATGTTACGCGGTGGACCACTTACGAATCATTCTCGTCGGCCAATATTTTATCGGGAACGTTGCTCCTTGACTGTCGAAACTCCGATGAGGCCCATCTGTTTCTCGCTATCTATTTGTGGTTTAAGATTATCGCTACACCTACCGATAAAGGAGGAAGCACATGAAAGCTTTTTTGTCGAAGGTCATGCGAGTCTTCTTAACCCTGATAATTTGTGAAAGGGACCTCTGCATCTATAGGGCTGTCCAAGGGGGGGGGGGGGGGAGGGGGGGGCACGGTGGAGCGAAGATTTCACGCTTTGACACAAAGGCGTTCGTCACGGCCGCTGCGCATTGCACAATGGCTAATAGCTGTAAATTTAAATATATTTTACCCAAAAAAAGAAATATTCTTTGAATGCTCTACGACCAAACCTGTTAAAGGAAAAAAAAACTAATATCTTCGTGTCTTCTCGATCTCCAGCCTATAGAACGAGTCAGAACCAAACTAGAAACGTTCTAAAGTAGTATAATTTCATAATTAACTATAAAATGCCATTTTAGTTATTTTCCTTTCGTACATGACCTTTCTTTTTTAAGTCATGTGCAATCCGCTGTCCGAGGTATGGCTTTGATATCCTGCGCCGTATTCAAGAAGGCGGCCTTTCCAGTGAACGCAAGGCTTCACTACTCCGTTTCTTCTTTCGCAAATCTTAAAAGGTGAGTGGTTTTCTTGTGAAGTACATTACAAAGAGTGCAGGACGTACTCTTTTATCCGATGCTTTCCACTTGTTCATGATAAAGAACAAGACTGCAATGCCCGTAAGTAAAATTCAATCGGACAATGATAATATTTAGTAACTACGTGTCTTTGTGCAATCACGTGTGATCTGGGTTTAAATTTTACCTTTCTTTGTTATAGCATACGTAAGAGCTAGCTAGTGTGTTTGACAAATGTCTTATTTGTTCTCGTCTTTTCGGGATTTATTTGGCTTTGCGGTGGCGACGACAAAGCGAGAAAAACGACAGTTATTCCTGGAAGTGAACTCGTATTTCTCGTGTCATTGTTCATCTACTTATTCCTTGACTGTTTACATAATTGCCTAGCTTATTTGATTACGTCCCTCTCCGAGCACCGAGTTATGTCGGGCGCTTAAACTATCCGCTCCACGCCGCGATAGCCGAGCGATTTGGCACGGCGCCAACTGTGCCGATGACGTCATGCGCAGTGCCACTCAAGTAATCCATCATCCGCCGTGTCAGCTGCGCCCCTGACTGCATTCATGACTCTGTGCCAACTTTTATGGCCGAGCAGTGATACAACGGCATCGCAGATCTTCAAAGTTAGTAATGTATACATTCACTTGTAAAAAAGCGTACGCCAGTTTTAAAAAATAATAGAGTTTAACGTGCCAAAATCACGATCTGTTTATGACGCATGCCATCGAAATAATTTGGACCACCGGGGGTTCTTTAACGCGCACGTTAATCTAAGTACATGGGTAAAAAGATGGATAGGGAGGCTAGTTGGCAATGCATTATTAGAAAAACTTAGAACGCTATAAACACACAGGGCCGTATATACAGACCGAAAATCTCAGCCATTTACGACATCTCTATTCTGGTTCCCGAGCACTGCAAACACCGATGACAGGCATTTCAAGGGCTTTGCTCGCATACTTTCAGGCGCCGACGAGTGCCAAAAACAATTCGGCCGGCTCGTGGAATATATAGGAAACGCGACGTCTTTCGAGAGGGGAGAAGGCAACATCCCGCGACCACGAGAAGGGAAGCAGGCCACCGACAGAGATTAGGGGCGCTTTCCGGCTGCGTCCGCTTACCGCGGCCTTTGTGTGCACAGCGTCTGCTGATCTTCCTTCCGCTTGTGATGGGACAGGTCACGGAGTCGAAACAAAACCGGTATCAGCGGTGCACACAACAATAATTTTGTATGCACGTGCGCGTGGTCCGGCGTAGCTAGCTCACAGAAGCACTGCGACTTGTTCGAGCAGTCGGGCCTCGCTATACCCCGCTATTCTACGCGACCTGATAGTGCCGGTGACAAACATTTCTCGATGAAGTCACACCACAAAGGGTCTCTTTTTCCATCTATCTATCTATCTATCTATCTATCTATCTATCTATCTATCTATCTATCTATCTATCTATCTATCTATCTATCTATCTATCTATCTATCTATCTATCTATCTATCTATCTATCTATCTATCTATCTATCTATCTATCTATCTATCTTTACCATTTAAAGCCATGACCATTCCTTTGTCGGGCTCGTACTTGGCAGAATGCTACTAAAAGAAAATAAGGTATGCAATGGAAATAAAAAGAAACAAAACTATCTCGCGACCAACGTCACTCAAGGTTACGTCTGTTTCTGTCTCAATCTGTCTTTATTAACACAAGTGTTGTGCTCCACCGAGGTAGTGAGCAATGCAGTGAGCAGGCCATCTACCGAGACGGTTTTCATAGCAACGGCCCACACTCACATGTCAGCTTCGTCAAAAGCGGCCGTGACGAAATACTCACCACGCCTGCAGCCACCATCAGCAGCACTGACAATTTTACATGGAGAAAAGTTCGACTGAGCCATTCTGGAAAGTATCAGCGCGGAGAAGGCCACCACGCGTAGCTACAAAACAACAATGGTGCCCCGCAGAACTCGTCCTAAAACGAAGGGCGCTGGGGGCATTCTCCCTCAACTACCGCATGTCACCTTTGAACGTATTGCAGAATCTGACGACGAACTTGCCTTTAGGAAAAGATGTGACTTTTCGGTGGGGTCCTTTTGACAAATTTTGGCCTACTTAAACTGTGCATGCTGAAGTCGGGTGTTTGTATAGGTTTTTGCGTGGCGTCATGTTTATTTTTTTTTCATGGCGCGGTGGATGGGTGTAGAAAAAAAAACGTTCCCAGAAAAAAATGACCCCGGAAGATACGTCCCCTCGGAATGGCTTTCTAATGAAAAAAAAGAAAGAAAGCCCCGAGGGAAAAATTAACCTCAGAACGAATTCCCTGCGAACTCACTTGACAAACAACTCTTCTTTGTTCGACACTTGGCTTAGGCTTGTGGAGGTTTAGCGCCCCAAATCGACTCGGTCTATGAGGGGTGCCGCAGGGGAGGGCTTCGGATAATTTTCGTCCGCCTTGGGTTCTTTAGCATGCACCTGACATCGTATAGTACTATACACAGGCCTATCAACTGACACTTTCATGGCTTGGAGAATAAATGTAAGCATGAAATACCAGGTAGTCCCAGGGGATATCACAGTCATCCAATGGAGACCATTCTAAGAAAAAAGCACACCATATAGCACACTTGTCGGTGACGGTTGAAGGGCTTAACTATCCAGTGACGCATTTGGCATGGGCCACTCCTTTACCGCCCACTTCTTTTTTTATTCATTTTTATGGGCGGCCCGCATCTGTCTGTAGTTGAGTCACTTCCATGTGGAGGGGCAGTATAGCCGTATATGCGTTGTCGTAGCTTGCCACGGGGAAACGCAGTCTAAGCCATGATAGAGCAACGACGAACCAGCATAGGACTACAGCAGGTGGAAATAAAAAGAAGCAGCGGGAAGCAAAGACGACATAAGATGAAAGCTAAAACCACAGAAAAGATGGAAGCAAAAATCAATAGATCTTGGCAATAGAAAAAGAAAATGAGTTCCTGGGCGAAATGACGCAGAATAATGACGTCAAAATTAGAATAAACGAAAGGAACGACAATGCACGTCAACAAAAAGTCGGCTTAAGTATTAAGGGTGCATAGCTTTGGTGCAAGAGTAAAGTGAAATAACAATTTAAAAAACAACGAAGCCAAAACCGAACCGTAAAGTAAAACGTGAATGTGAAGTGAAAATGAGAATAAACTAAATGAATGTCAATGCAAGCCAGCAAAAACATGGCTACAGCACGAAACGTACAGAGCTGAGGCGCAAGAGTAAACATAACTAAAAAAAGAACGAAGTTAAAACCGAATCGTATGTGAAGTGTAGTCTTCCCATTGGTTGTGAACATGCTGCTACATGGCTATGAGCGCTGACTTATTCCACTTCTTTGGAGGTACACCGACTCGACATTGGGCTATCTTCATTGTCCCGGTGGCTTCTTCAAACTGCAAGGCGTCGATGGCCTTCCACATGAGCAGCTGAGGCCCACCATATTTACCAGCCTTCTGTTCCAGTCCTCCGCATGATTGTTCGTCCTGTGTCCTCCATCAAGAGTGGCTGAGAAGACGTTCCACATGTCAGGGGGATAAGTGTGAGGTGTTTGCCGCCGACTAACCATGTTTTCAGCTCTATTTTCCCGCCCGCAGGTATACCGGAAACATATGTTGCGTCAAATTATTCTAGTATTTCTCCGCCAGCTTCTGGCATTAAACCTTTCAATGTGATCATTCCATCTTGTACGTCGTCAAGCGGCAGAAAAGCGCGGGCGTCCAGCATTCCCATGAAAGTTCGAAACCCCTGATATTGCCTGTAAGGGTTAATCAACCCGAGCTCTTGAATTTTTCACCAGGAGCTTTGGCACAGATGGAATAATCACGCCTTTATACTAACGTAACCTTGACAGCATTCGTATTCGCCCTTTCGAAGTCGAGCATAACGACATCCGGATACAAAGTCAGTCCAAGTAGTTCGCACTGGTCACGTAGCGACAAGAACAGATCTTTGTATGCTTCTTGTTTTTTTTTCCTTGTCATGAAGGAATGACATGGTTCATGACGCCAAACTGGTTTTAGATTTGACGTCGGGGCACTCAAAAATTGTGAAACGCGGAATTGCTCCGTCATGCTTACGCATCGCCTTAGAAAAAAAAAACGCTTGCACATGCTGAGCACGAGTTTACAAATGCAAGTGGAACACATTGAGGCCGCAGGTTACCCTATGCACCTCATCACATCAGTTTGTGAAAACCTCGTGCACATTGCAAACCACGCAATATGCGGGCGTCGTTCTTCCGTTCGAAATGAAGTAAACGAAAAATTGGCAGTTATTCCCTACGCGCATAAAATTTCACACAGCCTAAAAAATATGGCACGGCGTTATGGCGTTCGGGTGACATTTATTGCACCACACAGGCTCAGTCACATTTGCTTCATTGTGCACAGAAGGGCGTAGGCCACGTCATTGGGTGAAATAAAATGCAGTCAGAAACAGGTTACTCGTTACGTTCATTGTGTCTTAAGACATGTTTCTTGTCGCAAGTCTAAACACACACAAAACGAAGACACGTAGGAGAGAACACGGGCGACACTTGTAACTGATGTAGTTTGGGAGGTGACGCAAAAAAATATATATACATATGCACGCATGCGCAGGTTGTTCACAAACCTATGTTATCCAGCGGTCAAATAATCTCGTTTCCCATTTGTAGAGCAAGACATATGTATCGTTAATGCGACTTGAACCTTTCTTTTTTATATAATAAACTTCCATTTGCTCACGTGCTGTTTGATTCCTGCTTCCAAGAATCTTAAGCGCATAAAAACGTGGTTTTCACATGCATGCCTTGCACTGCGCTGGCAAATGTGCCACGCCATCTTTCGTTAGATTTAGCAAGCACCAACTAGGCCAACAAGCAGTTCTCTTGCAACATGTGTCTCAAAAGCAGTATACCAAATTTCCATAAGTTGTGGTCATAAGCTAATTAGCAAAACAACCCGTCGCGGTCGCTTAGTGGCTATGGTGTTGGTCTGCTAAGCACGAGGTCGCGGGACCGAATCCCGGCCACGGCGGCCGCGCTTCGATGTGGGCGAAATGCGATAACACCCGTACACTTAGATTCAGGTGCACGTTAAAGAACCCCAGGTGGTCGAAATTTCCGGAGTCCCCCACTACCGCGTGCCTCATAATCAAATCGTGGTTTCGGCACGTAAGACCCCATAATTTAACATTGGCAAAACAGGCCGCTGTGTCGACGTACGCCTCCGAGATCACAGAAATTCGTTAAACGGTGCGCCATCCTTTCATCTTGCCTCATATTGTAAATCGTGTCCGTGTAAGCCCATCTTCGAAAACACGGTCTTTTTTTTTTTTAAGCGAAACTTTCTTTGCCTCTTCCTTCGACTTTCCCACTTCTGCTGCTGCTGCTGTCAAGCACACCGCATCGAGGGGACGGGATTCTCAGCGTTTGCATGCATGACAGAAGCGAGTCAGAGAGGAAAGCCGACGCTAGAAACTAGTTTTCACCCCACCGCGTCCAATGTGCACAATGCCCTTTGGCGCTCCCTGGCCGTCGCCACACTAGCCTCTTGACAGCTGTGATTACCCGTGACTCCCCTCAGTTGCACTGCAGAAACTGCAGCGCTTCCCTTTCTACTAAGGTGCGATTCCAGAAGGGACGTAGATGGAACTGTAGGGAGGAGGTACGAGAAGAGGCAGTTCCCACACAAGGGAGGGAGGGGGGGGGCGGTGACGTGAGAAGGCAAGCAAACCCTACTACTATACGACGGCGGTTGCGGGGAAACTGGATAAGCATAAGTTCAAGGCACGGTAAACAGGACGTTGCTGCTATTTCTGAAAAATTAACCCCATGCAAATATGTCAAGCGGACAAACGACACAGGGCATGCAGTAGCAGAGCAGCAGTAATTCATGCACACCGCAGCTTCCAGGGGACACTACGGAAGCGGTCGACCGTCAAATCAACACTACTTTGCCCGCTGCATTAGTTTTGGGGCGGTGGCATTGCTAGAGGCCGTGCATTTGATCCCAACCGCGGCAGCGGCACTTCGAGGGGGGGGGGGCGAAATAGAGAACGCGCGCGCACTTAGGTTTTGGGACACGTTAAGGAAAATCACGGGGTCAAAATTAATCCGGAGACCGCCGCTGCGGCGTGCCTCATAATCCGAGTGTGGTTTTGGGACATACAGCGCCATAATCCAATTCAAGTTTAATACTTCTGCCACAATGGGATGTACCATGTGAGGCAATGACTCAGTCTTATCAGAGGTTATGAAATATGGCGCACAACAACGCCACAAGCAAACACCTCTCCCTGCGTGTTCTGTGTACTACGCAGACAAGCAGCAGCGGTACCCCCAAGGTAACGTGTAACATCAACTCACAACTCTCGTGTTAGACTAAACGTTGAAGAAATTAAGCTCTAGCGGAAACATCACCACTAATTAGCGCCGATCAAAGCATCCAGCACAGAATGCTTCGCTTACATCGATTCCCACAGTGCGTGAGATCCGCTTTTTTTTTCGTCACCCTAATCAAATGAAACGAGAAATCTCAGAAAGTTATCATTTCACCAAGAACGCCGCGCTGGTTGTAGGTCAACCATCCTTAATACTGCATGACAAAGAATTCAATTTCATTAATCTATGTTAACGCGTGCTTTGGATGTATGCTTGTTTTGTAACTCGTCTTGACGTGCGGGATGCGTTCATTTTTCACATATATTTATTTTTTCTTCCATACGTCCATTGAACATCAGGTGTGAGTGAGCGCGTCTGGTGTGGCAAAGCGCGTGTGTGGGTCCCACTTGTGTGCTTTACGTAGTGTTTACTGAACTCCCTTTCTTCGTGTAGCCATTGCAGGAGGAGGAGGAGGAAATAACTCTATTGAGTCCTGAGGAACCCCTCCCCGCCCACTCTTGGTTTAGTGGTCGGCAGGGGTCGCGGGCCGCACCCACGTTGGGACGGGAAGCCCGTGAGCCTCCGCCCTTTCGTGAGCCCTCTGGACGGCCCGGAGCTGGCTCTGGTGGTCGTCGCTTCGCAGGGCGTCCACCCAGTCTTTTTCTTTGCTGAACACAGTGCCGCTTAACACGGAGCATTGCCAGAGCATGTGCGCTAGCGAGCAGTACGATTCGCCGCCATCCGGACATTGCGGCTCTAGTTCTGGTGAATAAAGGCTCAGTCTGCCTCTCGAGGGGAACGACCCTGTCTGAAGCATTGTGAATATAGATGACTGTGGTCTAGTGAGTTTAGCGTGGGGGAGCGGGAAGGTCCTCCTCGACAGCTGATACTGCATTGTTATTTCGTTGAAGGTGAGCAGCGGGTCTCGGGGCTCCCCTCCCTCCCCGCCACTTTGCTCACCACGATGGCCGCGGTGCATGAGTCCTCGCGTTCGTCCGTGCGCCAGCTCATTCGCATTGGGAAAGTCGGGGTGCACGTCGGCCCCCATGTGGGCTGGAAACTATTTGACGATGTGATGACCCGCGGCTCCCTCGCTGCCGAGGACGGCCGCCGCTTCCCGCGATATCGAGCCCGAGGCGAATGCTCTGGCCGCCCATCGCGAATCTGTGTACACGTAAGGACGTTTGGGGTCCCTCATTGCCATGACTATTGCCACCTGTTCATCCACGTCGGACGTTACCCCCTTGACCGATGCTGCGTTAATGATCGTACCATCCCAGCGTATCGAGACGGCCGCGTACCGGTAGTTGCGCCCGTACTGGGCCGCGTCTACAAATGCCGCCAGTCCCGGGCAGTTGGCGGTCGATTTCAGCAGTGCTCGGGCCCTCGCCTATCGGCGCCCCTCGTTGAATTGCGGGGGGACGTTTCTCGGAAGCGGTTCTACCTTGAGAGTGCCCCTGACCGCCGCGCTGAGCGCGACTTTGCGTGCGTTGCACTCTGGCTCTGCATTTATCTCTGCTTCCTATAGGATGCGTCTGCCGGCCCTGGTGGTCGACAGCCGCACGACCTGTGCCTTGGTCGGTGCTTCGATGATTTCCGCTAGGGAATTGCGGGCCCCTAACCTATCGAGCCGCTCCGTGCTTGTAGTGATCGGAAGACCTAGCACCCTTTTGATGCTCTTGCGCATCAGTGTCTCTATCTTGGCCGCGTCTCTCTTGGTCCATTTTAGCGCCGAGGCTACGTAATTTACGTGACTCATGAGGAAGGCGTCGTAAAGTTTGATGAGATAGCTCTCGTTGAGCCCTCCCCTGCGGTTCCTCACTCTGATGATCAGCCGGAGCACGTTCTCCGTTTTGGACGTGAGTTTCATGATCGTTTGCATGTTTGCAGCCTCAATCAGCAGCCCCAGGATTCTTATAGTGTCCACTCTGGGGATCACCTGGCCGGTACTCGTGTGTAATTTGATCGGTATTTGATTGATCGGCGTCAAATTCCTCATGCCTCGTTTCGAGGGACTGTACAGCAACAGTTCCGATTTGCTGGGTGACAGACGGAGTCCCGTTTCCTTCAGGTACTATTCCGTTATGTCCAGCGCCTCTTGAAGAGCCCGCTAGCCATTGCAGCATTTGTAATAATTCACAAGGATCAAAACACTAGTCTACGATATTGTGAGCCCAGTTTTCTCATCTTGATGAACGCTAGGTATATAAAGCTGAATAGCCACTTCAGCATGCGCTAAATAGGATGAAGGCGAAAGCCTGCGCACTCACCAAGACATTTATTAAATTTCTTCTCATTCTCATTCGTATGTATTTCCTACTACGTGTTTTCTGTCACTAAAGGTCGAGGGTTCGAGTGCCTTATTTATCTTCGCCCTAATTTACACCAATCGCTGTGGGTTCGACTCCCACCAACGATAGAGGGTTCGAGTGTCCTAACTTTGCCTTAATTAACACCAGAGATCGTGTGTTCAACTCCCACCAAAGGTTGTGGGTTCCACTCTCGACCTTCAGGATGTCACTTGGAATCCTACTGGGAGATGTGGCTGGTTCGCCCATATCTCCAAGTGGGTTCAACTCCCACCAAAAGTAGTGGGTTCGAGTGCCCTAATTAACTCTATCTTAGTGAACTGTGCATTAATTCGCTTTGCCTTATTTAACACCAAAGGTCGAGGGTTCAAGCCCCAATTCTGGTGCCATTAAATTTTTTTGCAATGATCCCGAAAATAGAAATTTTCTACGCATGAGCCATTTGCGGATTTCGCCCTAATAAGAAAGCTAACTCATGAGTGTTGCAATCTATATTTTGACATTTACACGTTTGCATATTAACGAAGCATTTGAAACAAGGTCACCAGGTATACTTGCCGGCAATGGTGGTTACCGTGGCATTAGTGGGCTACAGCAGATGTACCATTAAGGACGAATGAAATGCAAACAGTGGAGCGTGTCGCCGAAGCATAGCTATAAAGGTACAGTGCACGTCGTCGGCCAGCTATCGTGCACGTGCGTGGGCACGTGGTTCTAGCGCCGAGTGCAGTGTTGTTCGCCCTGCTACGATAAACGTCACCCGTATTTTGACCGAAAGTTGATTTCTCATCTCTCCGCGGCTGTGCCATTCCCACCTGGCAGTAAGCTGTTATGGTGGCTACTACCATCGCTGCATCTGTAGCATGATATAGCTGGCATGCATCCAGTTTCCTAATGTCCGTTGATTTGATTTTGATGCCACCATCAAACCTGCCAGTGTCTAATCGTAACTTGAATAGCACCAAAAACGCATTGCACTGTAGGAGCAACTACAGTGCTTAGCCACCTTAACAGTAATTTCAGACAGGAATGGCACTGCAGTGGCGGGGTGAGAATACAAGCTTCGAACAAAATACAGGTGACATAATCGCACTAGGACAAGCAGCCTCGTATTCCGCTTTGAAACCACACGCGCGTGCATGCGTACAACGATGGCTGGCCGACGCCGCACACTGTGTGTTCAGGTACGCTTCGGCCACATGCTCTGCTGTTTGCATTTCTTTTGTATTTGATAGTACAGTACATTTGCTGTGGCACTTGCAGGTATGCAGCTCACTATCATGAATTGGAAAGATCCATTAGATGTTATATGAACGTCCTGTATCCCTAAAAGGAACGTCTATTAGAGGTTACTTATATATTTATTTATTTTATTTTATTTACACATACTGAAGCCTAAATGAGGCTATTGTAGAAGTAGGATAAACAACACACATACAAACATTTATAAACAAGCTTGTGTGAATTGTTTCAGTGGTAGTGAACGGACGTTGCCCTGTAATGAATTCCAGACTTCAATTGTTGATGAAAAAAAACTGTGTTTAAAGGAATCATGGCGGGCAAAAAAGGTTGAATTATTTAGAGCGCGGTGACTCCTCATATATGAGCGTTTGGAAAAAGTCAAATAGTTATCTGGAGGGGAGAGGCGAGGAGAACGGATGAACGTATGAAGGAATTTCATGCATTCAAGTTTGCGGCGCTCTGCAAGAGGTCAGATCAAGTAAAGGAAGATAGTTACACGGCGAAAATTCCTTCTTATATCTCCTACAAACAAAACGCACTGCCTTTTTTCGCACGGATTCTAGTTTTTTGACCTCACAGTGTTTGTATAGAGTCCATACAACGCAGCCATATTCGAGGATGGGGTGAATGAGGGTTTTATATGTAAGAAGTTTAGTTTCTTGAGGAGCAAGACGCAGCGTACAATGTAAGTAACCTTATGTCCGGCTGTGAAATCATTTCAACGTTAGAGCAACATTATGTGGATTGGACTTATATTATTCATAGTACGTATTTGTAGTGTTGTTTTGTGGAATATGGATATCTATAGGATGTGTGCAACGTCTAAAACATACATGATGTTCTGTGGACATCTAGTGAACATAAATGGTTCACTGGGAATTGTTCGTTTAGAACAGGAAAACTGGACGAGGAATAAGTTTGGCACACAAGTCACTGTCCTATGAATGTAAGGTCAGAGTAGACAGTGCGATGCAAGATATCCAGCTGCAGTGGTGTCACGCATGTGATGTAAAGCAAATTAAATGTACGCCTATGGTTCACATATGATGAGAGCTGCCTGCACAAATCTCAAATGAAGGCTTAGGTGGCTTGGGGTGAAGACCACTTACTAGTTTCCTGCCTGGGGTTTCCCCCCTACTGCTGAAACATTCTCGGCAATATATTTCTTTCTTTCTGTTGATTATGCTTATTCTCGATGTGTTTGGCACGTTTACATGGAAAACGAACATTTTTTCTGGTATTTATTTATCTCGTCCTTACAGGGTTAACCAAAGAAATGCGTAAAACTTCAGTGGCCTTTAGGCATAACATAACACAAAAATAGGCCTTTAGGCATAGAACACAACAGGTTCAGACTATTGGTTGCTTTCTTTCTGCTTAGAATTACAAGGTGCAATTTATTTTTATACAGAAAACAAACTACCAACTGTTGGCATATCCAGAAAATTCTTTTTGGGGTTGGGGGGGGGGGAGGCATGGCCGGAGTACTCCCTACCTGGCTATGCCATTGCTACCGATGATAAGATTGAAGTGAACCCCGAAAAACTACACTTCAATGGCAGGCCCTGATATTTGAATTTGCGCTGAAAAGCTCATGTACTAATTGGCATTTTCAAGGCATATCCACTTGAAACGACTTCTAAGGATTGCGCAGGTTTCTTGTTATGCGCCCTGGAACTTGCAATAAAAATTCACCATTGTTCCACTTACTTCTTTAACAAACCGCTGTTTTATGAGTGAAGCACAAAACTAACTGGAACGCCCATGTATTTCGTCGCACACTTTGAGAATAAATATCTCGAAACTGATGTGATACCGAAAATTAGTTTACGTGGATACACTTTGCGATCTCACCTGCTGTAACTGGATCGTAAAGTAATTAATTTAAGTGTTAATTAGAAACTTTCTGTTGATTAGTCAACCATGCATTTCGATTTCTCGTGCAAATAATTATGCCCACGTCTTTCAGTAATCCGGCTGATTGACTAAACTATGCTACATCTTTTGCTTAGTTATGCCAATTATGTATATATATATATAACATTTAAATCTAATTACATCTTACACAAGATGGAAATACTGTAAATATAGAACGGTTTATATTATCATGCAGCCAGAATGCTTGAATCGACCAAAATAAAACATGCATGCATTTAAGGCTTAGACTGAAGTGAAAGTCCTGCGACACATAATTATGAGGGGGGGAAATGCTAAAAAGTTATTGAATACACGCATGACAACAACTTGATATGGCCCAGTTCTCTTCTGGCTCCATTTCTGCTTTGATCAGTCTCTTCAACCTCTCAGGCTTTGCTTTCGGCAAATAAAACAGGTCTTCGCAGATCCATGATAGAGGCACAACCTCCACTTCATTATACTGGGTTTATTCTGCTATTACAAAAGACAAATAACGCATGAATAGAGAGCCAAGTTAGCCACATGAGAGTTCACGCTGCTGAACATGAAGGGAATAGTTTCATTCCTGGTAGTGGCAGCTGCATTCCAATGGAAGCGTAATGCAAATGCCTCTGTATTGTAGTGCTCATTAAGGGACATCGGGTGGTCAATTTCATCCGGAGCTCCCTCACACTAAATACGGCACCTGCCTGGTTGCTCAGTGGCAATGGTGTTGGGCTGCTGAGCATGAGGTCGCGGCATCGAATCGCGGCCACGGCGGCGGCATTCCGATGGGGGTGAAATGCGAAAACACCCGTGTGCTTAGATTTAGGTGCACGTTAAAGAACCCCAGGTGGTCGAAATTTCCGGAGTCCTTCACTACGGCGTGCCTCATGATCAGAAAGTGGTTTTGGCACGTAAAACCCCACGTAAAACGCCGCCTGCGTTTACTCGAATACCGGACACGAAAACGACGTCTGTCGACACTTGGCGAAATATTTATAGGATAATCTGCCCGCCTACGTCACGACTGAGGCCGAGCCGAAGCAATCCAAACATACGTCTGCTAAACTGTATAGTTAGGCGCCTCGAGCAGCATAGTCCTTTGTGGTGTGTGTTTTGTTTATTGAAATCCTGCTGCAAATTTTAACATGCCGCCGTTGCGGCGAAAGCGTGCCAGGGCACTCTGTGACCAGTTTGTTTACCACGTCGGCCGAAGAATGCACACGTGCACATGTCCTCGCCGGCGCAGCCATGATTATGGTGGCTAGCATAGCCATGATCTCCGCTCTGTGGCGGGATGGGCAGTTTGTCTCGGCTGGTCTCGGTTCTCGTAAGTTCTCATACACCGCGAGAGTCACGTGGGTAACGTGACCGCTTAGGGGCAGCCAATGCGTCCTTTACGAAAGTGAAGGAGGCATTGGGGGAGGGGGCGGCAGCGGTGTTTCCGGCCGCCCCAACAATGGCCCCAAAAACCCAAGGACGCAAGTAGACGTAGCGGTCTGCGCATGCGCAGTACCGTTGCCCCTAGTTCTTGCGTACGCAAGCCGCTTGCGTCCCCTAAACTAAAACTCTCTAATAGAGAGTTTTAGTGCCTCGGTTTAATGCCTCGGAGAGAAATGCCTCGGTTTTGCGTTGGGAACGCTATTTCACCAATTTAGCGGGAGCCCAAATAGCGGCCCCAAAAGCTTTGCGTCAGCAAACATGGCGGCACCCATCGAAGTGACGGCTCTAACCTAGCACCAAACTGGGTTCGATTCGTGGTAACGCGTGAAGTTCACTAGCGTGTGTTATGAAGAATGCTTCATTAGACGCCGCTGATTCCGAATTCGATTGCGGATTTTATGGCTCGTAGGCCTAACACGGCTAGGGTTGTCTGGTGAAGGCACGTAAGGTTGGTTTGCTCAAAACTAAGCGCAACTAATTGTTTGCTGCTTACAGAATAACAGTTAAATTGTAATTAAACGCGAATACATGCAAGTCAAAATTACTATTCCTATCATAAAATGGCATATCTTATTTAATTATTTCTAAACGCTTTTCTTTGACGCCGTAGTGGCGCTGTCAGCGCAAGACGAAAAACAAGGCAAGGGATACGAAAACTCAAGATCTGGTGGGACGAAGAGGTTAAGAAGGCCATAAAGAAGCGTCAGGAAGCCTCCAGGAAACACAGCTGTTCCAAAAGTAAGGGAGAACTTGAAGCAGAAGTAGAGAGAAAATGGGTAACCTTAATAAAATGCAGAAACGAAGCATCCTATTTTATCAACGAGAAAACCAAGACAAAAGGGTCCCAGTGGCTGTCAGAAGTAACCAATAGAAAAGATAAACAGGCAGCTATAGGAAATTCTGGCAACATCTGAACTCCTTGGGTAATAGGACAAGCCCAAAGCAGAGGTATATAATAACAGCTCAAGGTACTCGGTTAGAAGGAGAGGAGGCAATAGGGCATATAGGAACCATGATGAGGGAAAAATTTACAGAACAGAGAAATGGTACATGCAGTATGTCAGAGAGGGATAGCCTGGTCAATCCACTGCTTTCGCTTGGACAAAGAGAGTGGGAAAGGGCCGAGAAGAGGGTACCAAGAAGCGCATCGGCAGGCCCGGATGGTATTCCAATTATGTTAATAAAGAAATTGGGCCCGAAATCTAAGAAAGCATTAAGGGAGGTGGTGAGCAAAATGCTAATTGATGGTAACGTGCCTGACGAATGGAGGCTAAGTAGGATGAGAATGATATGTAAGGAAAAGGGGGACAAAGCTGACATAAATGACTACCGGCCTGTAACAGTGACGTCAGTGGTTTACAGGGTGGTTATGCAGATTATAAAGGACAGACTGCAGGCATGGTAGAGAACGAGGGGGTGTTTGGAGAGCTACAGAATGGGTTCCGGAAGCATAGGAGGCTGGAAGATAATCTGTTCTCACTGACACAGTGCATTGAAATAGCTGAAAAGGAACACAGACCCCTATGTCTGGCTTTCTTGGATATCAAGGGAGCCTATGACAGTGTACTTCAAGAGGGCTTGTGAGGCATTCTGGAAAGTTTAGGAGTGCAAGATGGAGTAACTAATTTCTTAAAAGATATCTATGAATGTAACCGGGTGATTATACAATGGGAAAAGCAGGTTTCGGAGCCTGTAATGATTCGGCGGGGGCTTAGGCAGGGGTGTCCATTGTCACCTCTGTTGTTTATGTTGTACCTACAAGGATTAGAGGCCAGAATACAGCAAAGCGGACTCGGCTTCAACCTATCATTTTTCAAACAAGGAAAATTGATTGAACAGGCATTACCAGGACTGATGTATGCGGATGATGTTGTATTAATGGCTGACAATACAGAAGATCTACAGGGATTGATGGACATATGTGGTACAGATGGAGAGAGATTAGGCTTGAAGTTTAGCAAAGAAAAATCAGCGGTCATGATTTTTAATGATAATATTTGTGGCGAGCATGAGATACAGGAGGCCACGCTTGAGATAGTCGAAAGGTACAAGTATCTTGGGGTGTGTATAAATAATGGAATTGAGTATCTGACAGAGTACGAAAAATATGTAACGACTAAAGGTAACAGAAATGCAGCGATTGTGAAGAGTAGGGCACTGTGGAACTACACTAGGTACGAGGTAGTACGAGGGGTATGGAAGGGGGTAATGGTTCCGGGCCTGACTTTTGCCAATGCAGTTCTATATATGAGAGCAGAGACCCGGGCACAGTTGGAAACTAGGCAACGCGGTGTGGGTAGGCTCGCTCTGGGAGCACATGGCAAGGCACCAAATCTTGGGGTGCAGGGGGATCTGGGATGGTCTTCCTTCGAGGGCAGAGAGGCTAGTAGCAAGATCAGAGAGGCAAGAGGCAAGAGGCAAGTAGCAAGTCGGGTAATTTTGAAGTAGTTAAGATGGCAACAAGGAGCCATCTTAACTACTTCAAAATTACCCGACGCATTGCTGCTACGCAACTCAAGCAATTCTTTCAACTGATGTCTTTTAGGGTCTTTTTTGTTACACGCGCATAGACTGGCTGATCAGCTCTACTAAAGCCACAAAAGCATGCTGCCAATGGCACCCCTGAATGCTCCCTAACCTCTCGCTTCCCCAACAAGCTCCCATACTCTTCGTTTTCTTGTTCTGTTTTTTACCTTCTTGGTCTCTTCTTTTTTCCTTTTTTTTTCTCCCCCCTCTCCCACTCTTGTCCCCTCGCCTTAGGAACCACGCTTACAGACGTCAGGTGACAGCACTTATTTTCTTTGCAGTCTCTCTCTTTACAACCAGTCACCACCAACAACTGCAAGTGATGTCACTTACTAAACTGCGAAATCTAACATGCCGAGGATGACGAGGCCGCCTTTCGGAGGTACCTTACCCTTTTTATAAGCTTTATACCACAGTGTGCTACTCCATCTGTCAGCCTCATTCTTGATTCTGGACTTCAGTAGTGCAGGTTGTTAGCTGTCATTTGCAACTTTTGCCACTTGCTGCACTTGGATCTATCTCACATGCGGGAGATAGATCCAAATGTGTTTAATGTATGTACCTCAAAGCAGAACCGACAAAATTTGTCTGACTTTTTTTTTTTGCTCTTGATAGCCAACTCCGAAAAATCAGGGTATGACACCTCAATTCCTCAAATGTTCAACATATAATAAATAATAACATCTTTTAATGAACGAATTCAAAAAGCGTGATAATTTTTTTTGAAGTGTTTGTTTGCAAGTGATCTCTGTACGTCACATAATTTGGGGGTCGTAGGGTCACGTATGACTGATGTGTGGATGAGCGCAGTAGTCAAAGCTGTGTTATGATCGCCTTATTGAGAGCCTTAGACAATGTGATAATAGGGGAAAGAAGATGAGAAGAATGAAGGGGACTGCACGTGCGAACAGAAGCAAAACCCAATACCCCCATAGGGAGTGGGAGCCACAATTTCTGTGGACAATAAAAGCAGGAGACGAAGCTTAATATCTCGTGGAATGTGGAGAAGTGCAAAGAGAAAAGGAGAAGAATTGTGTATTCACCATGCATCTAGCTTTCAGCGGGCCACTGTCATCGTATGGCTTATCAACCACTAGACTGGGTTGAACAGTGTGAGTGTCAGCAGTTTGTGACCACTGCCTCCAATTTTTGTGATGTGCGTGAGATAACTTGCAAAGAAACCCTATTCCAAGAAGTTGTACTCTTATTGGTATGCATTTTATAACTGTCACCGCAAAGAGGAAATAATTTTGCAGTCAAGGAATTTGATGTGACATGTAGTGAGGTGGTCAAAAGTTATCTGATAAAGGAAAATAAGTAGGGTAGTCTGAGTGTGGTATTGATGACACCAAACTCTCTGGCTTTATTTTGCTGAGACATTTATGCTACTTGAATTTATAAGCCAAATTTGTTGCTGTAGACGTATGTGCTCAATGCAATGAACGGAATTTTTTGTAAGAATGATATGGCACAAACGACATGAAAGTGTTCGCAAGTGAATGGGGGCCTGAGTAACAATATGGGCTACTGCTGTAGCACAAAGGATGGTATTTTCGGCTGTAATTACTATACTCGGTGAAGTAAACTTCATGAAGTCTAGTATTTTTCAATACTCTCATATCTACCTTAACTTGAACCATTCTTAGTAAACAAATGACTTCTCAATAAAGCATCACATGTTCTCAATACTTGCAAGCATTCTTGTCTAGCTATGCCTCCCTGTACTACGGTACTGCTTTTGCAAAGTTAATTAGTTAACTGGTTTTCTAGGTTGCAAACATGGCAGATGGGGAGGATGAGGAAACCATTGCTGCCCACATAGCTGGGATGTGTAAAGAACTGCGCAAACCAAGCCCAGGTCATGAATACTTGTGCGACTCCATGAGGCGAACATTTGCTGAGCCGAGAGGCTTGATTGCTACTCGGATTCCAAGTGTTAAAGATGTGCTAGAAAAATACCCTGCACTGTCTACAAGCGCTGTTGTAAGTATTCATGATGGTTTCATGCCCAGAAAGACAGCTATTTGTTCTTGAGTTACATGACTCATGCCTTTAAATGTAGCTGTACAAGAAATCAATTATGGTTACAGTACCACCATAGTGAGCATCATAAAGAAATTGAAGGTTATTGCAAAGGAGCATGGTTGACACGTGGTATTAATTTAGGTTTCTTGCATAGTCCTAAAGGTGTGCTGCTGAGAGGGCATTTCTTACTTTTAAAGAAATTATATATACAAAACGCATGAAATGCTTGGAACTCCAGAAAGAAAAATACTAGCAAGCCTCCAATTATTTAAATAATTTATTCATTGTTGTTCCCACTAACCATTTTTAGTTTAATTTCCTAGGAGATGTGTCATCATGTCATAATGCAAAAAGATGGTTATGATGTTTTTCCATTCGATCCCTTCGGCTCATTTGATCATTTGCTATGCTGCTACTCTGTGATCCATTGTAGCTGCAGAGCAGATGACTGAGCAAACTGGAGCACGTGGCAGAACATCACACTGCTGTTACGTGACCACCTTCTGTGTTGTTGCATCATGACACATACATCTCCGGGGAAGTAAAATGGAAATTGGTTTATGTAAACCACTGTTATAGTAAAGTATACAGGGTGCCCCAAGGCCTGTTAGTATTTCTTCTAAGGTTTTGATGTCGACTTTAATGTAGCGAAATAAAATGAGGTTAGAAAATGCCCATGTTAGTACTCCTTTAAAGAGTTTCAAATAACCGCAAAAAATTTGTTATTATTCAGATGTATTACATGCACTCAGTGATGGAACGAAAAGCATGTTTTGATTTGTGAAATGATAATCTGTTACAGCTATTCTGTTAAATGTCTGTTCTTTCAGAAATTTCCTAGATCTTCCCATGGTTATTTGGATTCATTGAAATTGCTTGCAACATTAAAAAGGCATGTTTGTAGTATATTGGGAAGTGTTCTCAACAGCTTGGCAAAGGCGTCTTCAAAATAAAAGTCTGTGCATAAGCGACAAGTTATTACGAAGAAGGATTGTAAGGCAGAGAAAAAATAAGGTTGGAAAGTTTATGCATGCAAAACAGTGTGCATGACATCTGCAGTGCTAGAGCCCTCCTGAATTGTATTATGCGACAACCACAGGAATACTTAGTTTTACTCATTGCCTTTATTTTGTTTCTTTAGGTTCACTTAGACTTTCAGCTGGAGCGCAATGCGCAGTTGCAGGAGACTCTCGAGAAAGATTTCCAGCACTCCTGCTCAAAAATAATCGCTGCTGTCCAGAATAAGCGACACTTAAATGCGCTCAACAAAGAAATAGTGGACAGCGCCTCCGAGCCCTCACAGTCTGATGGTAATTCTTCATACGTTTTCTACGGACACAGGTAATTACCTGTAATTCAGGCAAATTAATGAATAAGGGCCACAAGTATAAGCATTCTGCAGTTGCAAATGAGACTAAACAAAGTGGGACTTGCCAATTTTTCTTTAGCAGAATCTGCTATCTAGTAGCAATGGTGATCTGGCTAGTACATGGGAATGATGCTCGGAAAACACAGCCACGGTGTAAAGTTAGTCGTATGAAATATATGTTTGAATTTATGGGTGCTGTCATCTGTTCTGGGGCTGCTCCACCCTTGCCAAGTATTGAGAAATGGGCGAGTTGGCATCCATTTCACTGTGGCATTGATTTCTAAAAAGAAAGTTTCATTGTGAAAAGTTTTGTTTCTCGCAAAGGATCGAGCCCTGTTCTGCTGCCTGACTGGCTTTGCCAAACGCAGTAGCCTGTGGACAGTTGGTTTGCAAAGTGATCAAAAACTTGTCTGAAGATCATAAACTAAGCATGTAATGCATAGAAATGGTGGTAACGAGGAGATGAGTTCACAAAAAGTGTTTTTGTGAATGTACATCAACTTTAGAAATGTGGCTTGCACAATGTTACAACACTGGGAGGCCTAACAAAAAAAATTTCCTATGTTTTCATACAGTTTCTACCTACTTTGCACAACATTTTTACTCTAAATGAAATAAACTGCGCAAGCCCAAAGCACAAACAAAAGATGGCAATCTTGTCTTTTCAAAATAATGCTAAAAATGGGCTTTTTCCCGCAATATTTTAAAGCGTGTTACCTGCCAATTGCAGATGAAATTTTATTTAGTCTTTTTCATACCATTAGTTTTAATTTTTGCAGCAATATAGGAAAATTAAATTAATCTCAACAACTTGACAGTTTTCACTGTTGCAAATGAAAGAACTGCCATAAAATTAGACTAAGAGAGCCCACAATTCTTCTAGACCTTGAAAAATAAAAGTGGGTCTTGCTTAAGTGTAAGCGGCTATCTTTTGGTGAATTTCTTGTGGCATTATGTGACAATGGTGGCAATCCATTTGTTCACTACTTCAGATGTCATGCTCTCTGCAGCAGTATGCGTGCTGCCAAGCCTCGTAAGGAAGCGGATGGGGGCCTTCATTTGCCCAAACGTAAGTATTCTTTTGAAACAAAATTTTATTGGGAACAGCACCAATCCGTTGATCTGGAGCACAAGCAAGAATTTTGAGCCAGCTACTATTATGCTTAGTCGCATTGTCGGTGCTCCAGCCATGTGGTTAAAGTACCTACAAAACCTCTTAGTTCTTATATATTAGTGCAATTAGCATTCTTAGGATATTTCATGCACCTTCCGCTGTCTTTGCAGTCCAAACCGTCCTGCTCGCACATTTTTCTGGCTGTGGCAGGGCCATTTGTTGTTGTATGAGCATTTTGGGCATGTTCACACCAGGTGTTATCTAGGTCAAGTCAAGCATGGGCCTAGAGTTAAGGTGCATTTATGAATACCGAGGTTAGTAACCTATAATTGAGACTACCTGTTTTCACATAACGATAGTAATAAGAAAATATTGCAAGGTGAGAAGAAAAAGCTTCTATGTCTGAAAATGTCGAGCAAATGAACCCTGCATACAGCCCTAGGCACACAGGAACATCCAGAGACAAAAGGAAGGACACATTGCACCACACCCTGTACTGAATTGTGACCTATATATGCATGCTATATATTTATTGTTATATGGCCATTTGTACAAGTCGTTCTTTGTTGAAGAAACATGTTTTCATTGTTTCATCGGTTTCTTTTGCATGCTTCATTGGTTGCGCTGTTTTATAAAGATAGTGAAAGATAGTGGACACATTCCTTTTCAGGACCCTGGGGCCATGTACGTGTTTCCAACTGTCGCATACACAGCAGGTGGCAGCATTTTTGATGCCACCAAGTTTGTCGTGCAGCTCGAGGACGTGGCCATTCCTGAAAGCACCTTTCTGGCGGCGGCGGCCTCACTAATTGCCCTCTACCGAGCTTTCGATGTTGTTTTCGATTTAAAGGCTAAGAAGTCACTTGGCTTGATTTGCCGGGCCGTTAGTGTGGACAGTGGAGTGAGCCCTACACCTCTTGTTTGACGGGCTGCAGTACTGTTTCGATGAGGAGGCTGAAAATTTATGCAATCAGCCTCCTCACTGAAATAGTGCTGCAGTTAGCCTCGGGTCAGATGGGAAAATTCAGGGTAACTTTGAGTAAGTGCACTTTGCTGTTAGCGTCACATGCAGGCTGTCAGATGGAAAAGTTTAGTTACACATGCTGTGGAGTGCACTCGATAGCAAGTGTGTTTGATGAACTCGCTGCTCTGCACTGACGTGTGTAGCCTCAATACTATTAGCACTTAGGAGTAAATGAAAAATAATGATTGTAGAGTTAGCACTAATTCTAAGACTGTTTTTTTTATTTAAAATGTTATGAGTGTCCTTGTGTCATCAGTAAAGCGAAAACAAGCTTGAAACATTCATTTAAACAATCAAAGTTAAATTTGCAACTGAGTCCATTTTTTGATTGTATGGATTTTTAATATGTTCCTTGCTTGCTCAATATGCTTGTTAACAAGATTATAGCATTTCTATTTTTTGTTCTAAGGGTTCTTGTAACTCAGAATTTTTCTCGTGAAAAGAGTAATTACTTGTAAAGCACTAAAGGCTGAGAATCATATCAAGCCTTATGGCTTCATATACAGTGAAATATCGTTACTATGAGCACCACATTAACAAGCTTTTCAGATATCCCCTGCTGACTGCCTATAGTTTCGATCTAAACATATTTCATTACTACAAACTTCAGAACACCGAAGTATTCAGGACAACAATCATTATTCAATTTCTGTGTCAGGTTAACAATGCCTCAGTACTAGGAAGTCATATGAAGAAATCCAGGGACTCTCAGATTTCAGTTTATCCTTCACAGGAGCTGTAGTGTTAGGCTAGCAAATGAAATGGTGCATCAAGTAGCACTGTGTGGGCTCCAAATACCGGAGACAGCATGGCAAGAAAAAAAAAACATGTAGAGGCAATTTTTCTTTCTTTCTTTTTCTTTTGTTCTTTCTGGAGGTGACAACATATTAGGTTTTGTGAGACCGCATGCTGCAGCAAAAATGACAAAAAAGAAAGAACGCTGTGCTTTGGAGGTAACTAGAAGCTTGTCTGTGGTTTTGTCGGCGGCATCTCTTTCATGTGCGCCCCGATGCTTCGGTGGTACATGGTGGCTGAGTCAATGGAAAATAGCAACAGCACAGGCAGAGGGCCAACTTTAAAGTTTTTGTGGACGGCCCACACAGTCGAATCTTACGCACTTATGGCTTGATGCACGGAATAGTTAATTCTGGGGCTTCTGCTAGAATGACCTTTCATGTTAACGGACGATTTATCGTAGTCCCCTGAAGTTTATTATATCAAGATTTCACTGTAGCATCATTTTCAGTACTCCTGAATGGCACTTTAGTTAGCCACCTAGCACCCTGCTGCTGAAGTGACACTCAACAAAGTAAATTAAATTTACTCAAAGTGTCCTAAGTTTGCCCATTTTACCAGGATATTAAAGATACACTAATGCCAGTATGTGTGTTCGATTATCTTTAACACATTTTTTTCCCCTTTCTCAGGAAGGTCTTTTTTAAGACAGTTGGTTCTAGTGATTGACATTGCTTGCATTTAAATTTTTTTTTCTTACATTTCTTTTTTTTATTTGTGAAGTTTATTGAATTGTATAATTTCTGCTTTGATGTATGCCTTATTGTTTGCATTCAAATTTTTCATAGGTATAATATTTGCTTGTGGGGATCAGTGTCTGCTCCTGTTTCTATCACTGTCTAAAATTTTTAAAATCCACTTTTGTATGTTTCATGGTCACCGTTCCCACTTATTTTTCCTGCTTTCGTTTTGTATTTTTTCGTAACACATATTCAGTTGTACAAATATTGCAATCCCTTCTTCGAAGCTACATTAGTATTTTCATTATGTTCCCCCCTTGTGCAATACCCTTAGTTGAGAGCCTTTATGGGTGCAATGAATAAAAAAATGAACACAAATCACTTTATACAGACGAAGTGGTCCGATAACTATTTTCGTTATTCTTGCAATATTAAGTTATTTGTTAGAAGAGAAAATGAAGGCCAAAGTTCCATTTCTTGAATATTGCACCGAAACCTCAAGGCCAGTGCAACTACACAAATTTCAAAGTATTTTATGTGGGCAGTGTCAGCTCAGCGAAAGTTCTCAAAGCTTACCATGATCAATCAGTGGGTACTTAAAACAAAATTTAGCTTACTTTTATTGATAAGCACTTGACTAGGCCTTAACAGGTGCCATTAAAATCCTTGACGTGATGGCAAGCTGGTGCGGTAACTTCAAGGTGGCATCATCACTCATTTTGTTTGAACTGCTGTATATTTTCAGTCAATTTTTTTTATTTTCTGTATGTATACGTCATTACTGTAAATCAGGACTTGGCATTTGTATGCTAGTATTCCTTTTTTGTTTTGTTTTGTTAATTGTCACTCATGATGGTGGTGGCAATATTTAATTTAAAATAAACATGGGTTACTTGAATTTGATCATTGTTCTTGCTGGAAAAGCTACGGCAGCCTGGAATCATTGGAAAAGTGATTTCGGTGCATGATTGAAAAATATGATTTATTCCGAACATTGTTTCGGATTGAATGTTAATCATTCCTGTTTGAATGGTTAGCCTCTAAAGAGCATTAAGGTGGGATAACCATTACCTTTATGGTGAGCAACATTTAATCTTGGGGGAACAACTGTTTGTCTAGTGGAAGTACTTAAAAGGAAAAACATTTCTCCCGAGAAGGGCAAACAGATAGTCCCTGTGGGCTAACTTAACCAGCCCAACCATTGGTCTTCCCTGGCTTAAAAGTTGCTTGTGAAGTTAGTCCCTGTGGACTAACCTAAACAGACTAATTGATGAACCTCTAAGGACTAACTGGGAGGGACTAAAAGTTGTTCCTGCAGTTGCTCTCTGTGGACTAACCTAAGTGGACTAACTGTTTATCCTCTAGGGACTAACCAGGATGGACTAAAGGTTGCTCCTGCAGTTACTCCCTGTGGACGAACTTTAACAGACTAACCGTTGATCCTCTAGGGACTAACTGGGAGGGGCTAAAAGTTGCTCCTGCAGTTACTCCCTGTGGACTAACCTTAACAGACGAACTGTTGGTCCTCTAGGGACTGACTGGGAGGGATTAAAAGTTGCTCCTGCAGTTACTCCTGTAGACGAACTTTAACAGACTAACTGTTGATCCTCTAGGGACTAACTGGGAGGGACTAAAAGTTGCCCTCACTTTTAGTCTGCATTAGTTGCTCCCCTAGTTAGGCCGCTGCATTTGCTCCCGCAGTTAGTCCAAAATTGGTTCAAAATCTGTGGCAGGTCATTTAGTCCCCCAGAAGACCAACAGCCATACCCGTTTTAGTCCTTTTTGGCTTAAAAGTGAGTATTGTGGAATCTAGATAGCAATCTAAATAGCCATGTTATCTTGCCTTAGGAGAACATTTTCGTATATTCAGTAAACCCCCGAGAAAGACGGTACTGTCATCAATTCGCACGAACCATGCAACACTAGTAGCCCTGCACGACACCTTCTTCACCAGTCCACATATCTGGATATCTCGGCAACTGATTCCAGCCAGAGGCAATGCATACTGCATCTTTTCAATACCGCATATAAGCTCCACTTGTAGCAAAACATGAATGCGTGCACCTATCGCAGGTATGGTAGGGGCCCGTTACCAGTTGGGTGAATTCACTTGCCATTGTGCAAATGGAAACAGATGACGTGACGACTGGACGTGTTTGCCGAGGGCTATACCATAGTTGAATTTCTTTCTCTATGGCTATACTGCAAAGTTGCCAGCTACCTGTTACCGCAAATTTGCCTTCCTGTTGGAACAGTTTTTTTTTAAAGAAATATGACGACTCTAGCTTACCGAGAAATCAAGTTATCGCTAATTTCGTGTCCTGTAAGCTTTCATGGCCGACAACATAAAAGCGCAACACCCCAAAGGTTGTAGTGTTGGCAGCATAGCACCATATTTGATTGGTAGTCATTACAGTTTGGTCTTTCAGTTAGTGAAATACAGAGCGCAGCTGTTAATGGCCCGTTCCTGCAGCAAGAGTCGGCGGCGTGACCGAGCGAACGAACACAACAGCGAAAGATAAAAGATGCGAACCGCGAACGGCGGAGGCCAATGAGAACAGCCTTTGCAGTGATGTGCGCACGTTAGAGTGTACTAGATTGGGAGAGTGGGTCCAACGAGGACTTAGTGCTGTGGCATTTTTTTATTGAAAATTCAGATGGCGCCACCGTCGCCTTCTTCTGAACACTACGCCCTGTGCGCACCGGAGGCGCCGGCCGGCAGCACCAGAGCATGCCGAACAGGGCGCGGGCGTTCTGTGCGCTCTCTGGCCACCCCGGCTGACGTGGTATAGCGGACTTGGCGCGCGAGGAGCATGGCCGCGGTCGAACACAGTGTTGCAGTTGCGTTCGAGGATGACCGTGCCTGGATTAGCCAGAGCCACACCGTCAGATGGATCGCATCTGTAGTTTGCTTTCCTTTTTAGACCTTATGTGCGTGTTTCACTGTGTCATGAGATAACGAAATGCCGACCTCATGTTCCGAAGAAATGGGGATCATGTACATCAATGGGATGAGGTACAGGCGCCCAAATCTTTAACTGGCGTGCGCGAGCGGCGACTTTTCCGTGCGTCAGCGCCGTATGACCGGGCGAGGCTGGAAACAGCTTAGCAGACGATGGGCCCAGCTGAGCGCGCTTTGTCCGTATGCACTTAGCCTCAGACTCTTTGCAGCCGCGCCCCGTCATACGGCGCTGACGCACGGAAAAGTCGCCGCTCGCGCACGCCAGTTAAAGATTTGGGCGCCTGTACAGGAATAAATGAACTGTGTCGCATAATTAGGGGTTAAATAAAAATGGGTAAGCCGTTGTTTTCTTCTTTCTCAAGGCGATATATTGAATGCTAACAAAATTTCCCCGATGCCTTAATAACGGCAGCAATTTGACATTTAAAAAGAATGTAGGCCACATTATTTGTTATGTGCAGCACATTTCTTTTGTAGGTTAACTGTGTGTTCTGAAAATATTTCGGAATAGCCGTTTTTTCCCTATTTTTTGCGTCATACGCCTGAGATGTAGTTGGTTTTTCAGGTCCCTTGGGTGAATAAAGCAAAACGCATTGTGTTTGCTTGAATTAGGAAGCATGTTATCGGTTGTCTATGTCCTTGAGCTTGCGCAGGTTTCCATTTTCACATGCCACCAATGTCAATGACGGTTCAACTGAGAGCGGGAGCGTTCTCTTTGATGACTGGCCTTCATCTTTTGCATATGAGGCCGTTCTCTTTCGCTTGGGCTGCTTGTAAAGATACTTCAGAAATTACGGCAAAACATTGTGGGTACTGCATCAGACCGAAACGTAGGCTTTACACGCTGTGTAGATACTTCCTGGCCTTCAATGATATGCACATAATTCCTCAGTAATGTACTTTGCATCAAAGTGCAGCTCATAAAGGGAGCCAGTGGCTTCCAAAGCTATCGGTGCGGGGAAAATTGAGCTCCCGCACACGTTGCTTTTCTTCATCTTTAGGGACTGCGAAGAGCGAGAACTTTGCCTTACCTTTCAATCTAATCTCTAAAAGTTTACACCCTTTCAGTCATATCTTGCCACACAACTATGATCGTCATCTGTCTTGTCCGCATTTCCTTTCCTTAACACGGCGAGCCCGGTACTTTCCAGTAACGAACGGCATGCGCGTTATCAGCACGACATAGCATTCCCGACAGGAAAGTAGCGGGCGCGGCGTTTTAAAGAAAGTAAACGCAAGTAAGGCAGGTGACGATTATCGTTGTCTGGCAGAGGTACGCGTACCCCAAAGGGTACGTTTATCTTCGCCGTGTACCTTCGCCTAAGAGTGTAAGAGTGTGTACACTCTAAAAACAGTTGCACCCTTTGGGGTGTACATTTGCCACACAACGATAATCGTAATCTGTCTTGCCCGCATTTCCTTTCTTTAACGCTGCGAGCCCGGTACTTCCAAGTCACGAACGGCATGCGCGTTATCAGCATGACAAAGCATTCTCGACAGGAAAGTAACGAGCGTAAGAAAGGAAATGCGGTCAAGACAGATGATGAGTTTCGTTGTGTGCCAACTATACACTCCAAAGGGTGTAAACATTTTTTATAGAGGGTACTGTATACCACGACCTAGTAGGTCGTGCTGTATACGCTTTTGTAACCCACACTCTACAAAAAGTTTCAGGCGGACCCGCCCAGTCTGAGCCAGACCGCTCGTTTCGTACTATCGTCTGCTCGCGTCAGCTCTCACTGGCACTTGTTTGGTTTGGTCTCGTTTGCAGTTGTTTCCGGTTATTTTGTGATCTAATTGTATGCACGGCACGAATTGTGTAGTACTTTCTGGAATCCAAGCGGCACCAGCGATTACACTGAAACTTATATAAGATTTTCGACGATTGGCTGACTCTCCTACATATATCTTTCGAATTATTTGTCTCAATATATCACGAAATTAAAACACGCATAGAATTGTGCTTAAATTTTGGATTAGGGAATATCGTAATCGTCGGGGAATATTGTGAAGTAATCGTCGCTAATTGTCGGTCTCACATTTAGCGCCCTCACATAGGTCCAAAAGACTGCGAAAACCGTGCCTGCTTCCGGTACCGGTCTACAATGATTTCCGCCGTTGCGCTCGCGCGCAGTTCGTAACGAATGGTAAAGCGCTAACAGAGTAGTCGCAGCTGAATCACCGAATTCTCAAGCGCTCTACTGACACCGCGACTGCCTCGTACTCCAGCCGGTAACGACGGCAACTTGGGCGTGACTCTCGTGCATAGGTAGGCTAGAGTCAGCTTGGTTTGGTTTAGTTTTCCCCTACTGATAACGCATAACGATAATGTTTAATAAGAGTCGGGTGGAATATAGTTGACCAGCAATTTTCTTTTTCTTTACAAATTATGCACAATCAAAATTATGTCAACTAATGGCCTAGGTAGGCCAGAGTCAGCTGTGCAGTTTTCTCTATTGTGTGCCCGCCATTCTGTAAACGAACGTTTTGTTTTCACAGCGAAGCCGTTACGTGCGTGTTTTCCCAGTGTCAAGTCGGCATACTCACAAGTACAGACTCATACTCGCCCCATACTCATTTCACAGGTGCGAAATAGAGCGTTCGTGAGTTACGAAGGGTGTGGGTGAACGCGAGTGTGCGCTGGATTGACTGCCGGTTAACGTGAGTAGCAACGAAAGTCAAGGTGCGGTCGTTGTAGTAACAAGGACCCTGGTATAACCACAAAGGATAATTGAAGAGGCGGGTGGAATCAGTTTCCAAGCAATTTTATTTTTCTTTACGAATTATGCATGTTCAAAATTATTCGGTTAATTGTGTCAATTAATGGCCTAGGTAGACCAGAGTCAGCTGTACAGTTTTCTCTATTGATCTGTGCCCGCCATTGTGTGAACTAACGTTTTGTTTTCACAGGGAAGCCCTCAGTTCGGCTAAAAAACGTCACGTGCGTGTTTCCCTGTTTCGTTGGTCGGCATACTCACACACGAGTACACTGACTTGTTTTACAGGTGCGAAATAGAGCGTTAGTGAGTTACGAAGAGCGTCAGTATGCGCCGGAGTGAGTGCCAGTTTTGAAATGAGTAGCAATGAAAGTCAGCAGTGTGCATGGTAGTGGTGAGGTGAGAGCTGAGATTGCTAAACACTCGTTTACTGCACGTTTAGAGGCATCATACGGAGCGTATACAAAATTTCCACGTTGCCCCGATTGGCTCCATGTTGGCAGGTATTTATATTTGGAGTAAATGGGGGCCATGTTTTTGGTGACGTGCAGCAGAAGTTTGAAGTGAGCCTAATTAGTCGTCGAAAATAATTTAAGTGCTCCTTCTCTTCCCCTTTAGGCAAATTGCATACTTCGTTTACCCGATGTCCTGTTAGAACTAAACGCAACACTGAAATTCAGTTGGTATTAAGATGAGCAACATGTTGTGAGTGATGTGCTATTGTTTAAACTGCATAGATTAATTACAGCCTTTCTGCAAAATTACTTATGCAAGTGTTCCAGAGTGTTGCAGGCTTCTATACCCCAGTCACACTGGACACTTTTGTGTTGTGTCAGCAGCGGCAGGCAAGCGGGGCCCACGCCCAGCGAACGCGCGGCGAGCGCCCGACGCAGAGAGGGAGACGTGGAGCCAACTGCTCCTGATGAAAACCGGACAAAGGACTGAGCCGGCTAGCGGCCGTTTATTACCAAAAAAGACTTCACACGCCAGATGGCACCTCCCCTGAGTGGTCCAAGCTCGTCACATGACAGAAGGGGGGTGCGCCATCTAGCTAGACTACTACGACACATAAATGTATGATAACACGGAGATCTCGTAGGGGGAGACACTATACCACATTTTGCTAGCAATTGAGCCCGACCAGAACTGAATTTCTCAATCGCAATTGACTCCTTTGCACAAGTTGCAAAAGGGAGCCAATCGCAGTTGAAAAACATTGTATCGCTATTGAAAGTGCGTTCTGTTACCCAGGTATTATGAACCGCAAACAGAGCTTTGCCCAATGCCAAAGGATTGAATGTGCATCAGTTTACATTTAGAGTGAAGGGGCATCTTGTGGGTTACGTTTGGCCAAAGCTTCACGAGTGTCAGCTATAAGGTTTGAAAAATAATTTCTTACACAAGTGCTCACAACTGTTATTCAGCTATTTAGGGATATTTCCCAGCATGTGACACCGCTTCACATTTGTTGGAAATGTGGGGTATGTTATAAGCAATGCATGGCGAAAGTTTAATTTCTGGGTTAAATTATGGATTAGCAGATAACTGAGTTTTAGAAGTAGCATCCCCAAGTGGCTTTGCACACCCAAATACACAAACTCCTGTACGCCTTTTGCATTCTTTTCTCTGTCTGGTTGATAGCATGTCTTTGGGTCCCCTATTTCTAAAACTCGCTAATTATGGAATAGTCCTTTTCTGCCTATTTTCATATGTTATACCATGTGCAAAGTGTGTTTTCTGACATTTATTTGAAAACTGAGAAGGGCACTCACTTCATTTTTGTTTGAAATAAGGGGCTCATCATGTCTGGTGGGGGCACAGTTTAAATTCTGTGGGTTAACTACGGCATTATTGTGAAAACGAAATGTGACCCCCGAGTTTAACCTTGCACAACGGGGGGTTCATGTCGTGAGTCATATGCAGGTGATGTTTTAAGGCGTGGCTCAACTACAGTTACTTCATATTTGCACGTAGTAGTAATTGAAGAAGGCAGCAAAACTGTGATGACAAAACTAGCGTTTTATTAGGCGAACCTGCGCCCTCAAAAACAAGCTATGCTCAAAGAATGATAGCGGCAAACACAGTCGGTGGTAACTGAAAATCTGATCTGCTGGTCAAGCGCATCTGCTTTTATACACAAGCCATCGAAGGCTTCAGAGTAATCGGGGGTGCCCGCATGTCTTCCAGAAAGTTCTACACAATTTATGTTGCACATGCAATCAATTACAGAAGCTTTGGTGACAACAGAACCATCGATAACATTCGAGAAACTTCCGATACATGCGGCCGCGTCCCGCACAGAGCAATAGCATTCGTTAGACAGTGAAGAGCGCTCACCCGTTAAAGGTAAACAACTCCACACGCCAATATTAATTATGCAACTGCTTGGAAGAACCACCTTTGCTGGAATTTAGCCTGTGATCAAATTTTTGTTTCTTTAATTGACCTTGCTCTGTGGTTTTCATCTCCTCCTGTGTGGCCTATCTCCCTGGTTGGAACGAGCCAGCATTTGAGGCAATGACTGCTGTTAGAGCTCTGCAGAAGTTACATTGGTTTTTATTGTCAACTGTAATAGAAGGTGGTCTATTTGTTCATTGCTGATCATGCTATATTTATCAGATGTTTTAGAACTGTTCCCCCATTTCTCTCGAGACATAACTCATTCATCTGATAGGAGTGCCAGGCCACAGAGGCTTACACTTAAATGAAATTGATGATTGCTTATAGTGGCGTTGCGCGGTAGTTCTCCAATCCCTGTTTTACTATCATCAGCATTTGTCATTGTAGCATAGTACAGAATATTTATTGCCAATAACTTTGACGAATCTTTATTGTCTTCTGATTTTGTCGATCTTAATTTTTCCTGAAACAATAGATAATGCCCACACATAATCTTGCCTATGTGGCTTTGTTAAGTTCCCCCAAAAAATGTCATTTTACAGCAAAACTGTTGAAGGGATTTCCGCGATTGTTTTCATGTGGCGGTGAAAGCTGGTGGTGCGCTGGGTATCAAATGTCAATCAGAAATAGAGCCAGCAGCACAGCCTCCATCAGACCCTCAATTTCTGTTTGTCGCGATTCACCAGCTCCATGTCGGAGGTCAGCTATCAGAGGCCCCAAATAGAAAAGAACATCTTGCTGGCTACACACAACTTTTGTGTATCTGTAGCCAGTGGATGTGTACATTTGTGATAAAAAGTATGTGAACCAGAGCTCTTGCAAGAAAAAAAAAATTCTTGGCAACTTGCAAAGGCACTTCAATGTTTGGAATGCCAAGTCTGAACCGCAGTGTTCAATTTGAGGTTACATGCCAGTGCATCGAATAAATTCATTGTTAGTTTTTTGCAGAATGCCTGATTTGCATACTTTTGATCAAGGGGTTGCCTCATTGCATCTCGAATGTCTGCAGAATGAGATATGTTTGCCTCACGACTCATTGTTCACTAGAAGAAAGTTGCTGTTTTGTCTTAGTCTTCACAACTCATTGACTGCATCGACCGCAATGACCAGATGTCGGGGCCAACAACCTGACAACCCTGTTAAAGCAAAGTCAAATGAGCACGACTCCTTGCCTAGATATAGCCCGAGAAAAGTAGAATATTTTTTCTGAACAGTGTGTTTAATAATACAGGTCATTTCAGTGAAAAAGTACTTTGTGTGCATTATTTCTGTACACATTTTAGGGTGTGCTAGAGTTTGCTGTAATAATGAGGAAAAACTGCAAAGGCTTTGCCAGGACTGCTTACAATGCTTCCTTGCTCTTCTTTTATTCCCACAAGTACTGGTAATCTAAATAAATGTGCCTGGGGACGATCACTTTCGGCAATACTGTCTCCTTCACATGACATAGTGCTCAATCAGCCAATCAGCTCATCTGATTTCACTCAACTAGCCAATCGGCATGCGCCTGATGGCCGAGACGATAGTATCACCGAAAATGATCGTCCCAGAATACGTCCCATGTTTTGTGCATTTTGGGTGTGTGGTAAAGTGTCTCAATCTGTTTGTGGGAAGGCAAACCGCATGAACATTGCTGGCTGCAGCATCTGTCAGCCAATGGGCACATCACTACCTTTCTCCTGCACCACTCCGGATGACTCGCTGAAAAGGACCTTTCTGGGTTGCTATGCTGCCTACGCCGCCATTATGTACTTAAGCTGTCATTAGTTGCTTTATTTCGGCCCAGTACCTTCGCTAGAGACACAAGTGAAAAAGATAATGATGTGCGCTCCCTGGCAGTCAGTGCGGCCACCTGTGTGGTGGCTTTTAGACATGAAATGGATGTTCTTATATCTGACGTTCCTGTAGAAAGCTCTTGCATGGAGCGCACATTCTGTAAAGTTGACAAAACTTGTTGAATTTAGAATCCTCCGTTCATTCCTCAGCTGTACGCTTTTGTGCCACAGCTGTACCACGCTTTTCATGATTCTGAAGGTGCAAGAGGTGAGATGAAGCTGAGTTTTTAATGGACAGAATTTATGGCACCTGAAAGGGATATGCGATACGTTGAGCATTATGGTCTTAATAAGCAGAACTGGTCTCTCTGGTTGCAGCTTCACAACTTTGAAGATGCCCCGAACCAAGAAACCAAAGCCCCGCCAGTCATCTCTGCTCCCTGGATGTGCCCTTGGCGCTGAACAAATCAGGTGGGCTGGGACAATAGGCTGGCAAATTCACTTGTGAGTTGGCTCGCTCAGGCTCGCACCAACTGGTGAGCGAGGCCGAGTGAGTTTGGCTGATTCTGCTTTCAGCTAGTTTGAGTATGTGCGAGTCTTGCCAGGTCTAACTCTCGGCAAGTTTGAGTCGGAATGAGTCTGGCTAACTCAGATTCTCATAAGTACATATATATATATATATATATATATATATATATATAATATTGTGAGCGAGGCTGAGTGAGTTCTGTTTATTTTGTTGACCTGTGGTTTGTTGACCTGCCAAGTATGAACTTGCAGGATTGAATGCCAGTTGCCTGCAGAGCAATGTTCTGGTGAGACGCAGACTGAAATATCACTAATGCGTGGCACTGGTAAGAAAGAGCTATATTGGCTCTGCCAGAAGGCTAGCCACTCTAAGGGTGTGCCGCGCACTGGTTTCAATACAAACAACCCTGCTTTCACTAATACTTAGAAAGGACACTAAAGAAAAAAATGAGTTGAGCTGTATTATTAGTTAATTATAGGGTGGGAAAATATTCAAATTTTTGTTCAAGTTTTGAAAATGAATCCAGTACTACCACCTCTAGTTGTTCATATATGTATTCAAAAAGGCACTGTTTGGTACTTTCAAATAATCAGACTAATGAAATATTTCAGAACCTGTTTTTAAAATGTGGCTGCTGTTCTCCATCTGCCGAACTATCGCGAACTATTAGAAGGGAGACATTTTTTTTAAGTAATGCAGAGCCCAAATGGGCTGTGCTAGCTTGGTTTACGGTTTCACGGCGAAAGCTTACGTGATGACCTACAATTTTTGCTTGTCTGTCATTTAGTGTTTTTGGCAGTCTAGTCATGTAGCAGTTTTCTTTTATGCTACAATCAGCTATGTTTTCTTCCAACAAGCCCTTTTACATGTGTCTTCAGCCACAAGTCCTTCAGCAGCATTTTTTCTCCACATCTGATCTTTTTCTTTTTTCAGCAACCACTTTCTCAGCCATAGAGCAGCCTTTCACGCATGAATACAGTTGAACCTCGATATAAGAAAGTCGTACTTGCAGTGAAAAACTTTGTTAAATTGGAGATTTCGTTAATTCAAGGTTTGAAAGTTCTGTCATTCAAAACAACTTCACAAATTCCCAGAGCATTCCTGGTGGATAGTATCTTGTTAGTAAGCGCTTGTAAACAAATTGACAATTTGCTGGACAGTGAGCGCCATGGGGTGCACAACAGGCAGGCGAAGCTGCAGCGCTGTTAATCACTCCCGGAGAACCTTCCCTTGTCTTACTCCTATGGCGTGCATTCATTGACCCAGCCGTTGTCCACACGTGGGTTTAAAAAGGCACGCTGCACTTTGTTCACAGTCGCATCCTAAAGCAGGAACCAAGCCTGCTTCAAAACATTGGTGTTTATCCAAAAACTAGGTTTAAATATTTACTTTTATCATATCTTAAATAATGGGTGAAGTAGTAACCATACCACACACAAATACTAAAGAATGTCAGCCTGTTTGCCGAAAAACAGCCACTACGAATGGCAAGCACGGCCGTTTCGTGCCCCCTCCTTGACAGCTGCGCCACTAGCGGCATGCGCTGTCCCTATATGAAGCTGTGGCCGGAGTTTTGCAACCAGAAAAAGCATTGAAAGACCCTAATATGGCATTGCTGTTTGGACCAGCAGTACCATTGCCCCTTTGCAAAAATGAGATGACTTGCCTTAATCGTGCGTCACTTCCTAGGAGCAGTAATGGTGAATTTTTTTTTCTGCTTTCCATAGCCAAAGCATCTGCTTTCACAAACCTTTCATGTTGCTTTCACTCGTATTTAATAAGAAAAATTTTGAATTTGTTGCAGTTGGTTTTTAAGAGGCATGCTTGCCTCCCCACCTCTTTTCACCCCCTGTTGTAGTCTTCTCCACAGGATTGTACAAATTGTGAAGTCGGCAGGTATGTACAGATGCCATAAAATGTCACGCCAATGCACAGGGACTTGCACTGCAGGCACACTGCAACCTTTGCACTTTTGTAACAGGCTGCCCTTGTGACTGAGTAATACTAGCACAAAGTAGTGCTTCTTTCTTCGTTTTGTGCACACTGTTGTTTATAAAGTAATTGCAAAGCAATGCTTTCTTCATTTTGTTGGATCTTCTGCGCATTTAATAACATTTTGGGTTTAACCTGCAATTTTATGGCGAGTTCTGTCAGTAGTGAGGGTAATATTTGAATTTACACCCATGAATTTTTTAGCCATTTTTATCAGCTGTGTACGTCTCCTCAAAACAAGGTTACTATTAAGAATCCGCTGGCTACAGCATGCCTAGTCGAGAGCAGCCGACCAAAGTTGCGGTTTGATGCAGAGTCGACAAAATGCATTGCAGTGGCTGTGCGGCGTTTGGAATGCTTAGGAACGACTTCGACAGTGAAAGTGAGGGCACGAATAACATGGGCAACACTCGAATAGCGGTAACTTGGTTCGTAGTAGCCATGTTTTTGAAAACACGGATTGCAGCACGCAGATCAGTCTAGAAATCGAATGAGGCACTGTATGGCATCCGAAATTTTAGTCTCCATGCTATATTAGTTCTGGGAAGTTGGCACTCGTGCCATGGGGAATTTCAAATAAATGAGCGGGTCTAAAATCTTGACCTCAACTTACGTTCCTCTGTGTAGTTTTCTTTACAGCGCTGTTTTTCTGCTAGCCCCCAACGACACAATCATGTCCACGGACAGAAAGTGCAAGCAAAAACAATCGGCAATGGCTCATACCCCCCTAAGCAAGCAAAAAGTGCATCATAGAGAACATGCTGAAAACTGTGATCATCAATGGCTCATACCCCTGTAAGCAAGCAAAAGATGCAATGGCTCATAGCCCTGTTATGAAACAATGTAGTACATCTCCCCTAACGCACTCAGATCGGACATAGAGTATTTTATGCGATTCTTGGCACTGGCAAGTGACCACACCACACCGGTCATCGTTGTTGGCGATTTTAACGTGGACATTGCCAAGCCACAAAACGGTGTTTGTCCAGTTTGTCGCCGACGAGTTTGCCTTGATATGCTCGGCCAACAGCCCCACTTGGAACGTGTGTTGATCTTACATTGGCAATGAATGTTTCTGCGGTTAAAACTGAAAATTTAGTCGTATATCCTAGTGGCCACAAAGCAGTGGTGACAATTGTTACAGAATAAAATGTTTGCCAAAGTTTACTGTTTGTCTCGTTCCCATATCGTAGGTGGCGGGTGGTCCCCCTACAGCTTCGCTGTCCAACCAGCTTCACAGGGTGGAATGGGTCCTGAATCTTTCTTTATGTCTGCTTTTTGCAGAGACTGTGGATTCTTAGACAACTTTCGACATCCCTAAATTTAAACAAATGCAAGCATCCCAATCTCATGCTTTCTGAAATATGTGCGGCCGCTTGGTCTACATGTTTTGCACATGTGCAGCCATTGAAAAATGTTGTTTTGGTTATTGTGCAGTATTGCTTATAATGTGGATATTCGCACCTCTGGTGACTTAACGCTATAGGCAATCTATGCTGTACCCATTACTCCACTGTTCGTGCTGCAGGTGGTGTATAGAGCAAAGCAATAGGTGTTCCATTAATGTATCTCGGCAGAACTGCTAGAAAGCTGTCGCTCTACTTTTACGGTCATCCTCCAATAAATTTCGTCATTCTTTTTTTTATGTGCGTGCAGGTACTTAGAGTGTATGGTCAGCGAGCTGGAATGCACTGTGGAGAGCTGTCTTGAAGCCACGCAAGGCATCGCAGACCGCATCTGTCGCAATGTGGACATGTGGTACGATGACATCATCCGCACTGTGCCGGAGGTGAGGAGTGTCACCTTTTCCATTTGTCCAAAGTAGCAGTCAAGGAACATGAGAAGCATTGAAGCACAGGGACTCATCTGTTCGGCATGACCCAGACAATAGTGTTAGATTAGGATACTCAAGTGTTGGGGCCATCTGGTTCTTGTATGTGTCTGCAGTTGCACACGCAAGCAGAAAGACATGTACCCTTTTCACGGGAGTCCTGAGGGTGCTGCTATGTTTGATCACGTGGTGACGCGTTCATTGCTTGCCTCAGCAACCTCCGTTACCACTGTGTTTACAATGGATGTACATAATGCCAGTGTGGCTCGGCTAACCCCTGTTTCAGTGGATATCGTAGGCAGAGGCTGGGTGGATGATACGTGAAGCCTTGGTTACAGCTTAAAAGGTCAAGTAAATGCTTTTGGAGCTCATTATGCTTTGTCCAAATGGCGCGAGCAGCGTATACTGTGCGCGTAATAAAAGTGGGGATAAAAATGTATTCCAAGCTATCCTACCTTTCTGGTTACGAACAGAATCAGTATCAGTGTGTTTAGCTCTTAATTCTTTATTTGTAAACACTTTGAAGCAGCAGCTTGTCATGTTTCTGATTCATTAATGTTCCTCAGTGCGGTCACTATCCAATTGTTTATTTTCCGCCTATACGCTTGCGAGTGTGTTGGGATGTGACTGATTTGTTCTTGCTGGGCACAAGGCTTGTAACGTAGATGTTTCTATAGTGTAATAGCTTGTAGCTATTACGCATGATTGCTAGTCATTCGCTGACTGTGTGGACAATTGCGAAACATTCAGCTTCAAACATCGGTGTGCTGTTGGTGTAGCTGCCGTCGCCCATGCTTTGGCGCATTGATTCAAGTGTGCGCCCGTTCTCTTATTCTTCGCATGTTGGCAATAGAGTAGCATAAGTTTGCGCGTGAGTTGGGGTGTATGTGTGCAGACAAAGTGCGAGAAACTTACTATATGCCAAGAAGTGGTACTACTTCCTATGTAACAATATAATGAGCGGTACTCACTCGTGCAGGCGTTCTGGGGTTGAAGTACTTTCTTTGGGGGTTAGCACTACAATGCTGGCAGATTGAATTTTTTTTAGCCTTGTGGGAAACCATGCATCACAAAGAATTGGCAACACAGGCAGTCCTTATGCAGCAGCAGTCCATGAACTTACTGAGATTCACTCCATTCCTTAATATGCCAGCCACAATTTTTGCAGCCAACTACTGCACACGTCTTTACTGCACCGCTCCATATTTTGCAGCATGAATGGAGCATAGTGCATTAATGAAAACCCAGTTGCATTTTCCCACAGCTCCCCGCAGGGGCGTCTGCGTCAGCAGGCGTTTGGTGTGTTGCGACACCACGTACCCGAGCACATGGGGGTTGGACCCTCCCGCGTGTAGCCGTGCGTGGCTTAGCCGTGTCCGGGGAAAAGGGGATCCTGGGGGTTGAGCCAATGCCGGGTGTTTGGACCTTTACGGCCCCTCGGCGGCGGCAACACACCTCTTTGGCCTCTGCTTCACGTAGACGGCACCCCCGGACTGACCCACCCGGGGGAAACCGGTAGTCGCCTTTTCCTGTCTCTCTCTTCTCAAACCTTCGTCTTTATCTCTCACTTTACATCTTTCCTGTCTTCTTCTCTCTTCTATTTACTTCCTTTCTCCTTGGTGGCAAGGGTTAACCCTGTGTGGCTATCCAACCTTGGGTAAACCATATTCGGTTATAGTGACGGCGTACGACTGGCGTCGTGCAGACTTGTATGCAAGCTCTGCCGCGTCCCCTCGTTGGGCTCCATGGTGGGCGGTCGGCGCTGTTGCGGAATGTACACATATTTTCATGGAAACTTCTTTCCCCTCCCTTGTTGATCGCCCTCAGAAACGAGGGCGCACCGAAGATGTCTTCAAGTTTTTTGGACACCAAATCCAGAATTTCCCGCGCTTCCACGTTATCCACTCTGAAAAGCCAAACAAAGCAGTTCGAAACATTTCCCCATTCCTTGTCTCAAAGTCCTTGACTGATGTTTTTGGTCCAGGTTACAAGGTGTCGAGAATGGGAAGCGGTGACCTCCTCTTGGAGCTCCGCGATCTGAAACAATATGAGAATATACAGAAACTAGTGCTATTTGGGGAGACCCCCATAACAGTAACCTCACACCGTACAATGAACACCACCCGTGGTGTTGTGTCAGATGATGATTTGATTGACCTGACTGAGGCGGAGCTCCTGGAGGGCTTCAGCGAACAAAATGTGATCAACGTCAGAAGAATTAAGATGAGGCGGGATGGTAAAGAGATCCAGACGAAGCACCTAATAATTACTTTTGGATCAAGTATCTTGCCCGAGTCAATCGAGGCCGGGTACATCAAGCTCCGTGTTAGGCCGTACGTGCCAAACCCACTCCGTTGTTTCAAATGCCAGCGCTTCGGTCACAGCTCGCAGAGCTGCCGAGGCCGCCAGACTTGTGCTAAATGTAGTGCCCAAGAACACACTTCTGAAGCTTGTGAGAACGCTTTCCACTGTGTAAACTGTGACGGGGATCACGCCGCGTACTCGCGGTCGTGCCCCTCATGGAAGAAGGAAAAAGAAATAGTAACAATCAAAGTAAAAGAGAATATATCCTTCAAAGAGGCACGCAGGCGGGTAGTGTACCTGCCAAAGAAAAGCTTTGCCGAAGTGGCGCGTCAGGGGGCAGCGTCACAGCGGCCTCCGGTGGCTGTCCGACCCACAGGCAGTGAGTCTGCAGTTATGCCATCTGGCCCCGCGGCGGTTGCAGCTAGCGCTGCTCCGCCTACTCAGCAAACGGGGCCATCGACCCCGAAGGTGGGCGCAGCCGAGGCTGCCCCAACCTCCCCGGCCCTTTCCAGCGCTGGCAACAGCCGGCGCAGCCAAATCCCTCAGGGAGCCCCATCGACCTCCGGGCTGGTGGGCACAGGGGTCTTGCCCTCCAAGGCGGGATCTTCCCTGGTAACTTCTCGCTCGCAAGAGCACGTGTCCGGCGCCTCACTAGAGGCAATGGACACAACACCTATCCTCAAGGCGCACCTAGCGCCGAAGGAGCGTCGACACTCGCTCGAACGCTTCAGAAAGAGCAAAACCCCTGTTACAGGGCCTCGAAAGGGCTCTGTAATCTAAGGCATCTCTTCCATTTCCGTAAACACAGCACCTATTGACCTCCAATATGGATACACAGATAATTCAGTGGAACGTCAGAGGTCTCCTTAGAAACCTTGATGATGTTCAAGAACTAATCCACAAACACAATCCCAAAGTGCTGTGTTTACAAGAAACAAACTTAAAACCCAAACACACAAACTTTCTCCGACAGTATATAACATTTCGCAAAGATCGCGATGGTGCTGTCGCATCATCGGGCGGTGTTGCCATTGCTATCCATAAGAGCATTGCATGTCAACTTTTACAGCTACAAACGCCTCTCGAAGCAGTGGCGGTTCGAGCTGTGCTCCTAAACAAACTCATCACCATTAGCTCTCTTTACATACCCCCACATTACAAATTAACGAAGCACGAATTCCAATCCTTTATTGATCAATTGCCAGAACCTTACGTTGTTCTTGGCGATTTCAATGCGCACAGCTCTCTGTGGGGCGACTCTCGTATAGATTCGCGAGGTCGTCTTATTGAACAGTTCCTTTTCTCTTCTGGTGCGTGCCTTCTCAATAAGAAGAAACCCACATATTACTGTCTTGCAAACAATACTTTTTCTTCAATTGATCTGAGCATAGTTTCTCCGTCCATACTGCCTGAACTAGAATGGGAAGTTACCAGCGATCCTTACGGAAGCGACCACTTCCCCGTACTATTAAGAACACTTAAAGAAGACGAATATCCACCACAGGCTCCTAGGTGGAAGACTGAGACAGCAGACTGGCAGAAATTCCAAAACTTAACCAGTATATCATGGGATAACATGTCCTCGTTAGGAATTGATGCTGCCGTGGAATATTTTACAGCCTTCATAATAGATGCCGCAACTAAATGTATATCACAAGTAAATGGATTGGCATGCAAACGGCGTGTTCCGTGGTGGAACGACGATTGTAGGATTGCTCGTAGGAAACAGAACAAAGCGTGGGGGATGCTACGCGCCTCCCCCACTGCGGAGAATCTTATCAATTTTAAAAAAGTAAAATCCCAAGGTAGGCGAACCCGCCGACAAGCCAGAAGAGAGAGTTGGCAGAAGTTTTTATCTGGTATCAACTCCTATACAGATGAGACCAAAGTCTGGAACAGGGTCAATAGGATAAAAGGGCGACAAACATATTCACTCCCTTTGGTGAACACACAAGGTGAAACACTGAAAGATCAGGCGGACACACTTGGAGAACACTTTGAGAGCGTGTCGAGTTCAAACCACTATTCGCAATCATTTTTGAAATACAAACAAATAGAAGAATGTAAGCCAATAATACAAAAATCCAGACAAAATGAACCTTATAACCGGCCGTTCAGTATTGCAGAGTTGAGAGCTGCTTTGACCACATGCAAAAGCTCTGCACCGGGACCTGATAGAGTCATGTACGAAATGATCAGAAACTTACACACTGACACCAAACTTACACTACTCACGCTCTTCAACGTTATTTGGGCTACGGGATACCTCCCATCCACATGGAAAGAAGCGATTGTGGTCCCTGTTCTTAAGCACGGTAAAGACCCTTCCTTGGCGGCAAGCTACCGTCCGATAGCTCTTACAAATTGTCTTTGTAAGCTTTTTGAAAAAATGGTTAACCGCAGACTAGTACATTTCCTTGAACTCAACAATATCCTCGATCCCTTTCAGTGTGGCTTCAGAGAAGGGCGGTCCACAACCGATCACCTTGTGCGCATTGAGGGAAACATTCGCGACGCCTTTCTACATAAACAATATTTCCTATCCGTATTCCTCGATATGGAGAAGGCGTACGACACTACGTGGCGCTATGGAATCTTGAGAGACTTGTCGGGAATTGGCATCCGTGGCAATATGCTCGCCCTAATAAAAAGCTATTTGTCCAGTCGTACCTTCCGAGTAAAAGTCGGTAATGCACTGTCACGTCCTTTTACGCAGGAAACTGGTGTACCTCAAGGAGGTGTACTCAGCTGCACTCTCTTCATCGTGAAAATGAACACCCTTCGTGCTTCATTACCGCCAGCCATTTTTTATTCTGTTTACGTAGACGACATACAGATAGGTTTCAAATCCTGCAACCTTACTGTATGTGAGAGGCAAGTTCAACAGGGCTTGAACAAAGTGTCCAAATGGGCAGAAGAAAACGGATTTAAAGTTAACCCCAACAAAAGTTCTTGTGTGCTTTTCACAAGAAAGAGAGGGCTTACTGCAGAACCCAGTATCGTAATGTATGGCCAGCAAATTCCTGTGAACAAAGAACACAAGTTCTTAGGCATCATACTTGATTCGAAATTAACCTTTATTCCACACATAAAGTACCTCAAGGTCAAATGCTTAAAAACAATGAACTTACTTAAAGTGCTATCCCACACAACATGGGGCAGCGACAGGAAATGTTTAATGAACCTTTACAAGAGCCTCATTCGATCACGGTTGGACTATGGTGCCGTGATCTATCATTCTGCAGCCCCGAGCGCGCTAAAGATGCTAGATCCGGTCCACCATCTAGGAATCCGACTGGCCACTGGAGCTTTCAGAACAAGTCCCATCGAAAGTTTATATGCAGAATCAAATGAGTGGTCACTACATCTGCAGAGAACATACATCAGCCAAACATATTTCCTGAAAGTCCACTCTAACCCTCAACATCCATGTTTCAATACCGTTAACGATATGACATATGCTACACTCCTTCATAATCGTCCCTCCGTAAGACAGCCTTTCTCACTGCGTGTGAGGGAGCTTAGTGATCAAATGCATGTCCCACTCCTCGAGATCCGCCTAATGCATCCAGCGAAGCTGCTACCTCCTTGGGAGTGGCAGCTCATACAATGCGATATATCTTTTGTGCAAGTGACAAAGCATGCCCCTGAGATAGAAATCCAAATGCATTTCCGGGAACTCCAGTACAAATATTCCTGCACGGAGTTCTACACAGATGCATCGAAGTCACGCGACGGGGTGTCCTATGCAGCCGTCGGTCCATCCTTCTCGGAATCCGACTTACTACATCCGGAAACCAGTATCTTTACGGCTGAGGCCTACGCACTCTTGTCGGTTGTAAAGCATATAAAGAAATCAAACCTCCAGAAATCAATTATATATACGGACTCCCTTAGTGTTGTGAAGGCCTTGATGTCATTCTGTAACCACAAAAATCCGGTAATTAACGAACTCTACTCCGTACTGTATAAAGCATATATATCCAACCAACATGTGATTGTATGCTGGGTGCCTGGGCATAGGGGCATTGAGGGAAACCTACTAACGGACCAGATGGCCACATCCATTTCATTGCATGCAGTTAGTCCTACTGCTTCGGTCCCTGTCACAGACCTGAAGCCTTTCTTAAGAAGAAAACTGCGAAACCACTGGCAACGTATGTGGGACGCAGAAGTAAATAATAAACTGCACGTAATAAAGCCACAGTTAGTTTCTTGGCCCTCCGTAACAAAATCACGGCGAACAGATGTCCTATTCTGTCGCCTCAGAATAGGACACACGTTTGGCACGCATAACTTTCTGCTCACTGGAAATGATCCTCCAACCTGTGGTAGATGCGGGGAGAGGCTGACCGTTCTCCACGTCCTCCTGGAGTGTCGGGCAGCCGAATCTGAAAGAAGGAAACATTTTTCCCTAGCATACCGGCAGCACATCCCCCTACATCCCGTAATGCTACTCGGCCCAGAACCTTTATTTGACACCAACGCAGTCCTAAGTTTTCTGAGAGATGTTGTCTTGCATGTTTTTAGCCCCTGAGAGATGTTGTCTTGCATGTTTTTAGCCCCACATGTTCGTAGCGGGTCCTCTCTTCAGAGGATGCCGCTGCGATAGCTGTTTAGTATAGCACATGCCTCTAGGCCCTTGTGTTTCAAGGGCTCTGGCGAGGCAGCAGTGCTCCATGTAATTTTACGATCTTATATATTTTATATTTTGCATCATTCTTCTACTATGGATTTTAATCTTCATAGTATTCGTCACAAGTCATCGCCATAATTTTATACCACGTAGACTTTACGCACTTTACAGCGACTATTTTAGGCCACTTTACAGCCAAGTCACATCTTCGTCACAGAACTCATCATTCCACCGCGAAGTCACTAACACTGTCTTGGCGCTCTTTGGCCATATCTGGCCCTTGCGCCACTAAACCACACACATTCATTCATTCATTTCCCACAGCTGATTGCACAGAAGCAGGGCAGAAGAGGTAAGGGTTTCGTATTTGTGTTGCTTCGTTGAGGCAACGTGTGGCACACCGCTGAAAGCACCATCTCTTTTGTCTAGAGCAAACTGATTCATAAAAAAAGGTCACTAGCTTTGTATCCCCCAAGTGAAAGACTCGCATGATTGAAGCACTATCAATATATAGTCGCACCTACATTCTCAATCTGTAAAAACAGCCGTGAAGGGCGATATAATAGCAATCCATTTTAACAAAGAGATACATAATCTGCACTCCAAAGGTCTCGGTCGACGCGAAGCAAGAAAAATGTGTGTGCGGGAGTTGCGATTGAAGTCAAGTCGAAGCAATCTAATCCTTAGTTGCAAGTTAATAATTTGGTATGGCGCATTCGCTGCGACCGTGTGTTGTGAAATGGTATGCATCATAATCGATTGTTTATCGACCTCACTAGGTTGAGGAGGGTGTCTGTCTGCTGTGAAATGCTGCTACAAAATCGAAGGTCGTGATGACGTCACTTGACTTGTCTTAGCTTAATTTTCAGACGTTTCCATTCATCGCATGAGTAACGAGACTTCTTGGGGCAGTAATCTTCATTCCATGCCGGTTGCCGCCAGTGTAGTTGTCTAATAAAATTACTAGAGGTAACTCTGGTGCTACGATCATTGATACCATGGGAATGATGGTTAGTACATGGCTTTGTCTATACTTCATGCTTGTGACTTAAGACAGTCTTGCAGCTTTACTTACTATACCGTACCTGCATCTTTTGCCCCAAGTTTTGTAATCGCGTCTAAATGTAGACGAGATGTATACATGCATAATCACAAAAATAATGCCGCGTTTTTTTAAAGTTTTGTATTCAAAATGATGTATTTTCAAAGTCGCATAGCTGCTCAAAGCCAGAAAGACAACGTTTAGGCAAATTTATGTACTAACCATCATTCCCATGCTGTCCAAACCGCCACGTTTGTGGCTGCCATAGGCGTTAGTGCCACAGTTCCCTCTAGTAATTTTTCCAGAAACCTCATGGCCCCCAGGATCCAAGCACACGAGGTCGGCATGTGTGTAGTGCTGCCACGCCTATTTCTTGCATACGCAAGTCACTTGCATCTCCTAAAGTCACATTCACATGACATACAGGAGCAGGAATTTTCACAGAAGATAGCTAATCACGACGTGGCGCATGCATCACCTCTAATTGCTGCCTTTGCCGAGTCTGGCTTTCTCTGCTCACAGACCAGATGAAAGACGTTCGGTGATATTCCCATCCGTCCGTCTGGCGGTTGTCTTTCATCTATCTAGCCTAATCAGTGTAAACGTTATCAACACCGGGTAGATAGGTCTGGCTCACTGGGCTAGCTATCTGGTGTGGAATTGCATTTGTGATTGCATAGGTGGCATTTTACTTCATTGTAACATTAGTAATCAACACTTGCTGTAATGGGATTGCAGAGCCTATATGAGCTCACACGATCAGCGAGGTGCAGAGAGTAATACCCCTGTCACACGGCAAATCTAATGTCATTTCCAACAAATGACATTTGTTGCGATTAATGTCATTATCACAGCGCGCTGTCACACGGCGAAAACTAATGTCATTTGAAAATGATGACAATGACGATAGTAAAAAAAAATAGACATGCCTCAAACCCACTTTTGTCCAAAAATTGTTTTCCAATATGCTAAATTCCACTAGAATATGTGATCGTTCTTTCAAACCATAGTGTTCAATCACTAACTTGTCAACATTGCCAACGAAGTCGAGTCAAGCCAAGCCAAAGCTAAGGCAAGCAACAGGGTGAAGAGAACGATAGGCGCGTCCGCTACATCTGCTAAAGTGGTACGAGAAGGGCAGTTGCATGTCATCGCCGTTCTGCGTTCTGATGTGCATGCGGGCTTCTAATATCCTCATTCTTGGCGCGTGCAACAGGAAAACACGCGCATGTTTTTACGCCAAGTCAATTGAAGCAGCCGCGGCAGATGCTGCGGTGCAAACGAACACGACTGCTGCAGCGAAAGCTAAAGACGGCTGTCTGGTTACTGGACTTAGAGTAGTTTTCTGTATTTACGCACGTGGCGAACTTCAGTGTCACTAAAGCAACAATTAGGTAATAAAATTGATAGAATAATAGTGATCTTTTGTTAAAACAAAAAAGAAGCATGTACTGTTTGCGAAACACTGGTACACTCGTGGTGTCGAGGATACACATTCGGTTCCAAACGAATGCGAATGAGTTTGGCGAACTCATTCGTTCGTAAATGTCATTTTCGACGAATGTCATTACGTTTTACTGTGTGACAGCAAACAAATGGCATTATCAGCGAATGTCATTCGTTGTAAATTACATTAAATTTGCCGTGTGACAGGGGTATAATGCTGTCCTCTCTGGTGCTCCGGCAAGGCACGCAAGTGTTGGGAGTCTAGAGTAAGCATGCAAACTCCATGAGCGTGCTACAGCTGTGTGAATCTGATCTTGCCCGGTGGTACCTGCTTAAAGCTATCGTGGTTGCGTGGCCCTTGTGCCATGCCAGACTATGCCCTTATGTGTCAATCTAGCTTAATCTATAAAACGCTCTCTTGTTCCAACTTCTCCAGGATCAATGATTGGTACACTTTTGGAGTATGGGATAGGCCAGTGTTCATGTGAAAGAAGACTCAGTAAGCTTGAAATGCTGCAAAAGTATGATGCACAGGTGGTCACGTGATATTGAAACTTTTGCATCAGTTTTTGCATACAATGAGGTGGATTTTAACTTCACTCAAGGGTAGTTTATTGCTTGTTGATGAATAACTGCATTATGCAGTTGTGCAGAAACACAACCTGTAATTTTTGAGAGACATTCTGTGTGAAAGGCATTCTGCATACATGGAACTTGGAGTGAAATCTGCTAGTACTTTACATTGGCATTGCAGGAACATATACAGTTTAGGTGTTAGATTCAAGAAGGAAGTATGGCAATTCATTCTATTCACTGATGATAAACCTTTTCCCACTGAAGAAGTGCAGAGAGCTTTGAAAGGATGCCCCATCAATGTAAACTGATTTAGCGTTTCTCTTTAAAGTAGCATTCGTATTTGAAAGTCAATTTTTACTGTTATTTGTGCTCAGTGTTTTGATATTTGCACAGCTCTAAATGCAACGCTTGTGTGTGCGTGTCTCCCTTCTTGTGGTTATCTGTTTGTGCTATTACCCATATGTTTCTAAATGCGAAATTTGTTCAATTCAGTTACAAATGAAGTGCAGTGCTTAAAGATGTCCGCTAAATGACTAGGTCACGTACATCACATTTACATGGGAATTTTGTTCGGTCTTCGTGGAAAACCTGTAAAACTGGGAAAAGTGGAAATGCTGATCTGTTAGATGTCCTGAGAGCATGTGATAAAGGGTGTTGTTCTTCCGCATGTGGTTCTCTGTGTCGATAGAGAAACTTTCTGAACGGATCTTGGTCAGAGTTGTAGCTGCCAGAGTCGAGCTCTGTCCCCAGTCATGGTGCCGAGCCCATTTCTCGGTTCCTGTTGACATCTTATGCAGGCCACCACTAGTGACCGTAGTAGGGCATAGCTCTTGTGGTGGGGCAGTATGGCTGAGCTGTTCTCCCAGGTGCAAGGAAGGAAGGAAGGAAGGGTGGGAGTTTGAGCAAGATAAAATGTGGGAAGAGAGTTCTATGGTGCATTCCCAGCAAGTGTGAAGTGCGTTGAAGCATCTGCCACAGGCTTGACATGTCGGTTTGCTGGGTATGCTCTGTGTGGTGCTGGATGACATTTTTGGGTAGTGTAAGTGTTGATGCCTATTTCGTTAGTTTTTGCATTGCGCATCAAAGCAGCGGGGAGATAGTTACTCGTTGGTGCTGGCATTTTTCGCTGCAGGAAATCCTCAATCGGCCCTACAGAGAAGTGTGGGACAGTGTCCGTAAGTAGGAGACCAGACATGGTCTTTTGTTTAGCGCACATATTCTTGGGCACCCTTTGCACGTATTTACAATTAAAATACAGTAGAATCTCGTTGCAACGAACTTCAGGGACCGCCAAATTTAATTAGTTAATTTGGATTATCGTAGTACTGTTTATTTTATGTAGTTTTACTTCTTGTGTATATTTCATGTTTGTACCCCCCCTATGTAGTACCCTCGTGTGAGGGCCCTTAGGGGTAATGTAAATTGAAAAAAAAAAAACCAATATTTTCATGTCAGTAATGTAACACAACGAAAATTGCATGCCTTTGCAGTAGATACGTGTTCATATGTAAATAATAAACGAGAAAGCTGGACACAGTTCGACTACAATTTATTGCTTGAAGAAGTCTGTAAACTTCTGGCAAGTAGACAGCAAGTGCTGCAGGACGAATGCCTTGACATCCTTGACCTTCCTCTGAACGTCATCAGCGACATCTTTACAGCGCCCGACAAGTGATCGTGTCTTTTCTAGAAAAACTATAACATCCAAGCTGGAAACAGTCTCTTTCTCTTCGTATGTTGATCCAGTGTCTGCATCGTCTTCGTCACTACTGCAAACTTATTGCTCACGTACTTCATTCATGATGTCTTCGTTGGTGAGCTCCGTGGATGTAGCCGCCACGCTGTCGCTGTCACTGTAATCATCGAAGGTCACCACGGTGTCGAAGGGGAGCTTCTTGGTAAGCTCATTCCACAGTTCTGGGTTGAGCTCCTCTGCGTCCTCGCAGTCTTGTGGCGTAGGTGCAGCCTTTAAAAGGCCTGCCTTTCGCCAACAGTTGCTGATCATACTTGCCTTCATGTTCCACCACGACCCTGTAAACATTTCTGCAGCTTGACGGATGTTTACCTGTGTGGGCAGCTTCAGTCGAATATCGATCAGGAGGCGCTGCACAAGACTCTTCCGCAATTCAGCCTTCACACACCTGATGATGCCCTGGTCCAAAGGTTGGAGCAAAGAAGTACAATTCGGGGGCATAAGTTCAAGTTGCACATTGCTCAATCACACATTCATGATATGTGCTGAACAATTGTCAGCGATGAGAATTTTTCTGTTTTGTTCATTGTGTCGTTGAGCTTCAGCAGCCACTGAGTGAACAATGCTCGTGTCATCCACACTTTTTTGTTGGCTCGGTGTTTTTCAAGCAGCGCGGCTTAGCAGACTTGCCAACAGCGGCTTGAGCTTTTCCATGCCCATGGAGTTGCAGCAGAACAGAACCAATACGTGGAGACATTTCTTTCTACCCTTGCACGTGTCACCTTTGAAGTTCATTGTTTTATCATGCAACAACTGATAAAAGAACGCCATTTCATCGCCATTGAAAACATCTGGAGAGAAAGACTCGATCGCTTGAAAGCACGCATTCCCGCACTCTCGGCATCTGCTGCCTTTTCTTCGCCACAGGCAACCTGCCAGACAGTGCCATTCCTTTGCCGGAAGCAGTAAAGCCATCTGGCACTTGCATTGAAACCGCAGATGTCCAAGGAAACTGCTAACTGTAGCGCCTTCTCTTGAATAATTGTTTTCTCTGGCATCCTTAAACCACGTGAGGACAGCGTCGTCGACGTTCTGGTAGTTGCCAAGCTGCAAGTGTTTTCTTGAGGGTGCCAGCTGTGACTCTCGATGCAATTTCATTATGTTTTCCCAATCCTTGAGCATCATTGCCATTGTCGACGGGGGAATATCACACTCCGTGCACAGGTCGACTTGCTTTCTTCCAGCATTCAGTTGTGTCAAACTGTCCACTTTTTCTTTGGGTGACAACTGACGTCTTTCTTTTTTAGGGGGGGGGGGGGGGCAGGAGAACTCATTGTCAGCAAAGCAAACACACAACACAATCACAGCACTGATAACTTTGCAGCTCCTGCCGATCGCTATCGACGTGATGATGCTAGGCCTACAACGTAGTAGGAGAGTCCGAGCATGACCATATGCGACACTCGCGTTGGTGCCGATGGTGCTACGGATGATGATGATAGGTGTAAGCCTCAGGGATTCGGTACCGAAACTTCAATGAAACTTCGTAATAACGAAGCATTTTGGGGATTGCTGGATTAAATTATGTACGTTATTGTGAAATATTCGGCAATCTGAAGTTTGTTGTACTGAAAGCTTTTTGCATTGAAAATATAGGCATTTTGGCATAGATTTTTAAAAAATTCGTAAACCTGAAAAGTCTGTTAATGTGCTGTTCATAGTAACGAGATTTTACTCTAGCAATTTGGTTGGGGGTACGTGTTGCAATGCTAGCCAGTGAACTTGTTCATCCATACTACAGTAAAACCTCGTTAATTTAATCTTGTTAAGTTGGAAAATTGGGTAATTCGGTACTCGTCCTTCGTAATCGATTTGTGCGACTCAGTAGAGCAAAAGCCGTGCTAAGTGGCCAAGTGAAACAAAGCGGTGGAGTTTGTATTGCCACTGTCATGAGCAGAAACCGTATGGGAATGGCAGGAACGCTGAACCCTTCATGTCTATTTGTGCGTTTATGCATATACCACTGCACATGACGCCGCCTTGGCCATACGTGCCTTCAGAACTGCGTAGTCTCCATCCCAGATTGCGTTGCTAACGATCGCGGTTTTGGCTGCAGCATACAGTAGTTTCGTTTTCACTCGGTGCAAGCGTTGGTCGCATGCCTTCAGATATGGTAGCTAGAGGGGGAAGTCTGACAGGCAGGAGAGAGGAGCTGCAACAAAATCGCAATGAAACATGGCGCCCATTGTAGCAGGCACTGATTGCGCTGGGAGCGCTTTCAGCTGACTCAGTGGTGCGGCCACATAGGCGCGCACCTATAGCTCGGTTGGGCAACCTTTTTGCCTTTTCTTTGCAAGTTTCATACACTGTGCACACAAGTGCTTTTATCTACTCGCCAAGCTTTGCATGTGAAAAGTGCGGGCAGCAGCGCAATGACAGCTGCGGATAGAGTATTAAAGCTGAGTAGTGGATAAAAAGTTATTCCTGTTTTAGTTTAAACCTGCACTGTAATCGCGTTACCTGCAACTAAAAAAATTTCGCAACTTGAATCTCTCACTTGGCAATGCTCTGCCGTCTCTTGGGCGCACTGCAGCATTTGTGCAGATGACAATTGTTTTGCACTCAGGCCAACCTAAAGTGCTTGTGCCTGTCACTTTGCGTTTCAAGTTTCGTCCTAAAATGCCGCACTATAAGTCGGGAAGAGCTATGGAATAACAACTAGCCTGAAGCAATACCTTGCTAGGCTAAAGAGGTTAAGCTTATCGTACAAAAAAAAAGCAAGCTTAAGTTGGCCCTGTCAACCCTGAATAGCTTTCCAAGAGAAATAGAATTATCCTTTTAGTGTGCGATTAAGTGATAGCTTCTTGGTGTACTATTTTCGATTTACCTCTCCGCTTTGTTTTTTCTGTGTGTGTTAATTGATCTGCGTTCTGTTGTAGCGCCCAGTTCATTTGATTGCAGTATGATGTATAAAGCAAAACCTTTTCAGAAATGAATAGTGTCGGTGCATCCACACTGTCGCTCACCTTTGCGCACCTGAACCACATTCCCCCTTAGCTATGTATTACCGAGGTTTTACTGTAAGTACTTCAAAGCTCACTCACATCAAAGTGTCTGCAAAGCTTTGGCTAGATTTCGGGAAGTGTCAAACCAGGTTCCTACGATTTTCAAAGATTGTGAGAACTCCCTTGTACAGCTTCGCTCTTTTTGATACACGAGTTGGCCATATTTCCATGCATCTGTGAAGTATTCTTTCTTGTTATTGCGAGATCTTATTCCAGCACATCTTCGCACTTTTCTATACTTATCTTGACTACTGGACTTTTTTCTAAATAGCTGTAGCAGCAGTGCCAGACTTCACCACAGCGCTGTCTGCTGCAAGTGCTTCTTCAGCCTCAACTGAGACATCGTCAGATGCAAGGCCATTGACTGCCACGCGACTGCGGTAAGTTAAAGTGCTTTTCATGCTGCTTCAGTGATCGGTAGCTTCAGGAGACACTTCTAAACAGAATGTTTATTAAAAGCCAGATTGGTCGATTACACTCGTGGATTACTATGCACAGTCAGCTTCCATTAATTCAATCCTGACAAGACCAATGAAACTAGTTGAATTATTCCGTGGGTAGAATTAAACAAAACGCAGCAAAACTGCCAAAACATGCCAATTAATTCACTTGGCTGTATTTGTATGCTTTGCCGCATAACTTTCCTGTACTGCGAAAGGCAAAGTGGGCAAAGGCATTCTCCGGTCACAGTACGACCACTATGATGCCTAACAAGTTTACCAGCAGGCCTTCAGAGTTGCAGAAGGATCCCAGCTCTTTTGCTGGCTTGAAACGTCCCCTTGACTTTTCTTTTTCATCTTACTGCATTCCTTTTTGCTTTTGCTAGCTTTCACAAAACACAGATAGGTTTTCTCTACTTTTTCGGGCATGGTACGTGTGTGCACATATAATTAGAAATGCATGCTGGGTCCCATTGCACCTTTATACGAGGCACGCATGGCGGGTGAGACGAAGGGTTCAAATTGCCATGGCAACATCAGAAATAGCTCTGAAGGGTTGCCTTGCCTTATTAGGCATCCAATGAGTTACTAGCTTAGATAACGCCACAAGTCCAAGTGAAAAATTATGTCAGTAATATTACAGCAAAGTGTAGTTCAGTCAGCATTTCTCTAATGATTTATTTCCTGCATGTTCATTTTCAGTGTTGTAATGCTAACGTCTTTTATGTCTTTTTATCTCGTTCAGTACACTCTTAGGTAAAGGTACACCCTTTGAGGTGTATATCTGCCACACAATAATCATCTACCTTGCTTGAGTTTCCTTTCTTGAAAATGCTGTTACTTTCCTGTTGGGAATGCTATGTCATGCTGATAACGTGCATGCCATTCGTTACTGGGAAGTACCAGGCTCACCGTGTTAAAGAAAGGAAATGCAGACAAGACAGATGACAATTATTGTTGTGGCAAAAGGGTGTAATTTTTCTTAAGAGTGTAGAACCTTCTTCACTTCACTTCTCTGTGTTAAGTCTTCTTGGCTCCAACTCTGAAGCTTACTGGAAGTGAACCTCCAACCTGTGGTAGATGCGGGGAGAGGCTGACCGTGCTCCACGTCCTTCTGGAGTGTCGGGAAGCCGAATCTGAAAGAATGAAACATTTTTCCTTAGCTTACAGACAGCACATCCCTCTTCATCCAGTAATGTTCCTCGGCCCAGAACCGCTTTTTAACACAGACACAGTCCTAGGTTTCCTCAGAGATGTCGTCTTACATGTTATTAGTCCCATGAATTCGTAGCGCCTCCTCTCTCGAGAGGATGCCACTGCGATAATTGTTTTTGCGTAGCACATGCCTCCAGGCCCTTGTGCTTGAAGGGCTCTAAGGAGGCAGTAGTGCTCTGGTATTTCTTATAATCGTGACATATTTTACCTATCGTATCATTATTTTTATATGCATCTAAATTTTCATAGTACAAGTCATACGTCATCGCCATAATTTTATCATACAGATTTTACGCACTTTTGAACGTATATTTTAAGGCCTCTTTACAGCCACCTCACACCAACTTCATAGCAATCATAATTACACCGCAAACTCATTACCACAGACATGGCGCTCTTTGGCCACACCTGGCCCTTGCGCCATAAAACTCCACACATCATCATCATCCAACTCTGAAATGTCGATCAAGCGTATCGTTTTCCCTTTGTTTTCCTTGCCAGTTGTCACATCCAGAAACAGCAACAGTGCACCTTCGGCATGGTCTATCAAAGGTGCTTATGTTGAACGTTGCATGTCATGACTTTTCATGTCTTGTGTGGTTGCTTAAATATGCACAGCTGCATAGGATAAAAAAGGAGCTTCGTGTCCTCAAACAGAGGTTGTTACTATCGTCAGAGTCCTTTCATATTTTTTCTGGTCACGAAACTGCCACCTCAGTTTCATATAGAGCCAGCGCCCACCACTAGAGGCGCAACCGTGCATGAGAGGGCATGCGAACGCCGCTACCGCTGTGGTTGTGTGTGGGGCAGCCTCGGTATTCTAGCTTTCTCAACTTCCACAACCGTCGCTTTACTGTCACGTAACTATTTTTAACATTCAAAATGCTTAAATAACTGCCTGAGCGTGTCTTCTGACATGATACGAGCGCCCGAGACGAAAAAAAAAGGCGATCATAACATGGAGCTTGCGGCGGTCTCGGTCCAAAAAATAACAAATATTCTGGGATTTTATGAGCCAGAACTGCGATACGATTATGAGGCACGCCATAGTGGGAGGCTCAGGATTAATTTTGACCACCTGGGATCCTTTAAAATGCCCCTAAATTTAAATAGACGGGTGTTTTGAATTTCGCCCCCGTCGAAATGCGTCCGCTGTACACGGCCAGGTGGTCTCAACTTCCACAACCGTCGCTTTACTGTCCAGATTTTTTCATCATTGACGTTTGCCTCAACACTTTGGTGGGCTCCTCTTTTTAATATTTGCCTGAAATTAAACACCACGCATTCGCAACGAAGCGCCAGTGGTCCCACTTATCACCAGATGCAAACATATGGGCTGTTGCACCCCCGCTTACCCGTAAGTAAGCGCCAACTCTCCATTGCGCATAGTGCCAGATTGTTTGCCAAGCACAGCTGCTCCCTTTCTGTTATACTGTGGGCGGTATCTTATCAGGAGATCAAAAGAAGGAAATTGTTATTGCAAAGGGCTGCTACCATAAAATACTTAATGACAAAGAAAAGGAAATTGAGCTGCTCCGTACGGTGCGGCTTTTAGCAACGGATTAAGGCAAACGTGAAGTGTTAGGACCTGCACAGTTGAAACTAGCTGTATTGTAATTAGGCGATTGCCTTAGCAAGCAGTCGTTTAGAAGCGTCAGTAAGCCCAACACTTATTCACGCTGCTCGTGGTTACGAGGCAGAAACGACGAGACTAGGTATTTTGGTTCTTAATGCGCAACTATTTACTAGATGTTAAAATTCAATCACCGGTCCTGATACTCTTATCATGGTCGAAAAATAAACTACTTTATAATTCGATTAAGAAAAAAGACATAATACATGTTGGTGTAAAAACAGCATACCAGCATAATCATTTATCATGTAAAATAAGTGGAGCGAAATACAGACAGCACAAACAGGCATCCGGTCACGAATGGTCCACCATTCACAATGCAAGAAGTTTGTTAAAGCATGACACTGGTATAATAAGCATAAAGAAAGAACATCAAACATGAGAGATATGCATTGGGTGGCAGAAAACAAACACCAGCAAATGAATGGCAATAAATACAGAACGCATAATCGATTGTTTCTATAAACAAGAAAGTGTAAAGCATAATCATTTCATAACACATGGGAAAACAACTCTCAAACGAACACAGGTAGCCACGCCACAAATACAGCAATTTTTTTTTAAATGGCTTGTTAGAGATACTACCATTCTATTTCTTCAGCTGTTAGTTAAACACACACACACAACTTGCTCAGCAAATCATGCAAATATAGCTAACATTGTGCTAATAATTTTCTTACTTATAGCAGCTTATAGACTTAAAGGTACATGCAATTGAAGAATTGTAGCCTATCAATAGCCAAGACTAAAGGACAATGGAAAATAAAACAATGCATATTATTCTGTTTTAACACTCTCATTTAAAGGAATTCTAATGGTATACCTTTCATAGATTGTCGTGGTGAAGGCGCTATTGCTGTGATGTGAACTAAGCTGCACTGGTATAACACAAATTGAGGTTGCAACAAAGCATAAAACAAATGTCTTATCATCAATGCCCTGATCAGATCTTGCAACACCCTTGTTCTCCTTCATCGGCATTGCAATTGTTTGTAAGTGGTCGCCTTTACATGATAATCGTGATACCAACTGCGCCCTTTTAACTGGTACCCCCTTCAACTGGTTGGTTTCCTACCACCCCCATCTGGGCATGAAGCTCGCCCCTTTGCTTGCATCTGCTTGTTTTTTTCTCTCGTGAAAAAAATGCAAGCGGGTCTTAAGAAAAAACTGAACTACTTCTGCAGTGGTGCTTACAAAGTGCGATTTGCAGCCAACAGCAGCTGTAGCAGTACGACTGTCCATCAAAACATTCTCCACAATATTCACGTACACATCGGAACAGGCACTTTTGTCAACTGTGTACACTCCCAAATGATCTTCCACAATTTGAAGGAAAGGGACTAGCTGGCTGGAGGGTACGTGTAGACCACCTTTGGATTTGGCAAGAATCAGGCCAGTTGCCGCTCATTCAAAGTTTCTCATTGTTCCTCACACCTTTTCGGTTGTGCCCTTGTAGCCGGCACGGCACCCCGGCACGCAACACGTGTTCGGCATCGTTGTCCGACCCCACCACTTAACTAAACAGCCCAGCACTCGAAAAATAGCGCAGCACATGCACAGAACGCACCCGATCACTCAGCTCGCCTTGCACTGCGCAAGCGTTTCGGTACCCGAACGATGCCCTCTGTGGCGCAGTTTTGGGCAGCTTTGGGCAGCATATGAACCTCTCCCATAGCATGACGGCGGAGTTTCGTGACCAGAAAAAACATGGAAGGACTCTGCTATCGCCAAACATTTGGCTCAAGCACCAAATGGAAAGTGCAAGGTTCGTTAAGTGCGATTCACAGCTACAGCCACTCCAAAGAGTGTTTAACATTCAGTGTTATCTAGCTCACAAGCAGTGATAGCAAACTTTATTTATCAGGTTTTAAATAGTTTGTTGCTTTCTATCAAACTTCAAATAAAATTGTCTGAGAGTATTTTTCTGCCTCATCTGCATTTCTAACACAATGGATGTCATATCAAATAATGTTATCATTGTAAACATTTTTAGCTCTTGTGTATCTGTTTTCTCTTGTCATTTGTTCAACAATGCCCCCCTTACTCAATGCTCCCCTTGCAGCCTGTAAGGTAATGTACTTTGAAATAAATAAATAAATAAATATCATGTTTTCCAGTATCATGCATTCTTTTTTTCCATGGTCCTTTGAGAAACGTGTTAATGGGGTTCTTATGTGTGCTGTCATTGCAGTGCCTGTGCATTGCATATTTGCATTGTTGTGACGCTGTTTATGTAATCTAGACTAATGAATAGAGCTTCTGACAGCTGTATGTTTCAATTTTGTTTCATTTCTTTGCAGGCAAAAGACACTTTTGGCCAGTGCAAAGGCAAAAAGGGTGAGTGCAGTATGCCTTAACCATTTCCAAGATGTGAACTTGCATAGAAAGATGAACGATCAGCCCAACTCATTCAGTGCAGTCTTATTTTTCATGCAGCCCTGAAAACAGTTTCAACTCGTCCGCTGCTCTGTACTTGTAAACTCCAGGTGGCACGAAAAGCCTGTTGAATAGTGAAGTTGCGAGCATAAACTCTTTGGTGTGTTGCTAGCTGTCTATTTCAAAATGGCATTCTTCGTGGGATGAGTGGCATTCTTCGTGGATGAGTGAGTCATGTTAAAAAGAAAAAAAAAATGCAGGGATTTGGAAAGCTCAGCATCTTCGAGTAAGAGATACTTTGTGATACAGTAGGTAGTGTTTAAACTGATAAATAAGAAAAGACAAAACATGCAGTGATACCCACCTATGTGCAATGAAGCCCACCTTTTTTATACTATTCAAACTTCTCAATGTGTGTTACCTTTCTGACCAACTTTGCATACTTTCGGTTTGGTCTTGTGTAGCCCTTTCACTCCTGAGGACGAGTCAGACTTGTCGCAATTTGTACCGCTCCTCCTGAGGTCATGCTGGGCCCGTCTGCACTGAAACCTGGAAACATAACTGTTTCAAGGATTTCGTTCGGAAGGGCGCAGGGAGAGAAATAACTTTATGCAAAGCAAAAACGTCATTGCAGGGAGCCAGGCCTTCTGCACTCGTTCTCGGTAGGAGCGGTACAAATTCCAGTGATAAGCTTGGCTCATCTTGGTAATGAAAGGGTTAATATGATCAACAAAATCTTTTGCATTAAAATTCTGCTGCAAGTTTAGTTTTTTCTTATTTTACCATTCTTAAAGGGTTACCCACATAGGACACCTACTGTGATGGCTCGGTAACCATGGCATACTGCTGCAGAGCACAAGATCGCAGGTTGCATTCCGAGCTGCCATGGCTGGGGTAATTTCACTTTAGGGATATTTCACGTGCCTAACACCAGATACATCAGCATCTATGGGCATCAATCAGCGTTGCTGGCACCATTACAAAATGGCGTGCTTGCTACTGTGCCACGAGTGGTGTCATCCATAGAAGTTGATGCATCTAGTACTGGTCGGTCATGTGAACGCTCACGAAAGTGAAACTATACCTGAAAGTGATTGTCTAAAAATACCGCCTCTGCATTTCTAAACGTGCCCAACACCACAACCCAAAGGTGTTTGTTCGACTTTCTTCGACTTGCGGTGTGTCAAATCAAAAGGGACACAAAAGATAGTCAATGTCCAATTATTCGGACTCCCGAGGGACTGTGAAAGCGTCCGAAAAATGGGGCAGTCCGAAAAAGGGAATGCATGCCTTTTACATCCCCAATGAGTTCAAATCGCCACAGGCACTTACAAAATAGCTCTGAAGGCCTTCCAGTTTACGTATTAGGCCTGTCAGTGCTCGTACTGCAACAGGTGATGGTGGGTGCCCGCATGTGGAATTAAGGAATACACATTGTGTTTAATGGCAATTGCCCCTTTCCACTCGGTGTGCTTCACCGCAATACATCGTGTATGCTTCTCCGCGTAACACCGCTGTGTTTCAGCGAAGCCGACTCTTGGGGCCAGGCATTATGCAACACATCATGCTTTCTGCGCTTTGGCTAGGATTACGAAGGCGGAGTCGGCGCCATTGTTGACAATGGAGAATTCTTCCAATGAAAAATGGGCTTGGTAGTGAACGTTAAAGCAGCTAGGTGTAGCGTTGCCACTTTGATGGCAACGACTGCCAGTGGATTGGTGTGCGAAAGCGCCAGTTCGAGGTTGTGAAATACTGAACATGGCGATGGTAGTGGCTTCGATTAATGCTGTTTCAGACCTGTGGTCGCAACAAAAAGTCCGGAGATTCAGACGGCGAAGAGTTTTTGTGTCCGTAATTTCAGATGTTCTTATACATTGGCTCTACGAGGTGTGGTAGTGTCACAAAGACGTCAAAAAAATCGGTTGTTGACTGTAGATGCTAAATCTGTCAAGTCTGAAAGTATTCTTTCGAAAGCCTATTTTCATCAATCTTGCAGTAAGCAGTTTATTACTGGAAGATCAAATGAACGCCACGCTTCTGTTTATTGAACTTTCGGCAGAAGTCCAGTTCCGTATCGTCAACGTAGCATTTTGGATTTCAGTGCGTTTCCTTGTACAGTGTAGGCCGCTTATAATGTAAGTCGCGGGAGTTGTAAAAATCCGTGCTATAAGCGGTACCACGTTATAACCAAAGCATGCTTTTTTCTGCTTTTTTTTATGCCAAACGGACCACCCATCTTTCACATACAATTTATTACATATTTCACTCACACACACATCTAACACAATCGCAACAGAGCACAGAAACCAAGTTCTCCTGACAAGTGCGGCATCAGCGGAAGAACGCTTCTGTTTTCTTCTGGAGATCTTTTTAACAGCACTTCGAACACTTTCGTCCTCTACAAGGCTTAAGGAAGCACTGAAGCGCTTTCTCACTCAAACTGTTCTTCGCACAGTACATCTTCACTTTGCTGAGGTATTCCAAAGTGTCTTTGCATGGGACATGTGGGTCTGGTGTTGGGTCGACATCGTCGTCCAACTTGTCTCCGTTTGCAAGCTCCGCACTACCGCGCACCGCTGCGACAATCACATCTTCTGTGCTCGCTTCCTCGCAGATGAGAAGCTCCGACTCACCGGCATCAATATATTCTTGGAAGGTGCCTGCGATGGAAACAAACTTGCTTTCAACGAGGCCGGGCCACATGTCGTCAGTGTTGACCGTCTATTGGGAACATTGTTGCTTGGCTCATCGGCGTCAAGAGCCTCTGCATTGCGATGAAGCCTGCTTTGTGCAAGCATTTGCTTATTGTACAGTCAACGACCGATTTTTCGGACCCTCTAGGGAGCGTAAAAACGTCCGAAAATTCAGGCAGTCCGAAAAAATAAATGCATGCAAAAAATGCACCTTTTTTCTTTTTTTCTCGGATATAGAGGTAAAGGGTGAAGTACCAGGCTTCCCAAACCCTGCCAAAGCATCAATGAAGGTGCTATAAAAAGAGGCGTTCAAAAACTCTGTATGCAGCCGACTGCTGGTTTATTATGTACATGTGCATCGTCGGGCAGCCAGTGTTATTGCTGCAGTGGCTTGAAGAACTTGTTGATTGTTGTTTGGACGGCGTTCCGGTTGCATGCGATCATATTTGCCTCGATCTGAGCAAGGGTCATGTCAGCACTGTACACTGAGTCAACAGTGCTCGCGTCAACGCGGCGCTTGTAGGCGGCGCAGGCATTGGCTCCTCATTTTCAACATCGGAGTCTTCTGAATCCCCCACAACCTGACGGAATATTCCTTCGTCAGTCAGTTCTGCGCTGAAGTTGAGCTCGTTGTCAGCATCAACAAACTGTTCAAAAGTTATTTCCGTGGGTACAGTACTGCTTTCCGCGCTTCTATGCCATCAGCGAGGACGACAAAGACGGAGTGGGGGCCATCGAAGGCAAGCAAAATCCTGAAGTTGCGAGCAGTGGAGTTCGCTGACGAGCGTCGAAGCACCTAGGCCTAGCGTTGCAGAGCACACTTGACAAAACAGCACAACCACACACCACGCTAGCCAAAACGTGGCGTGCGCAAACGAAATAGTGCCACTCCGGAAACTCCGCCGGAGGCGGAAGTGCGGCCATTTGCAGCAATGAACATAGCCAGCGTGGCCAGACCAAATCGGTGTGTGATGGCTAGATTCGGCTAGTTGTGGTCCAAAGCGGTGATATGCTTCGGCTGCAAGTCGATTTCCTTCGCAAGGGCACTGTGCGAGGAGCCAAAAGACCTTCCGTCGCATCAGAAAGTCCGGAAAATTGGACGGCGGGGGGTTCGAGCGTCCAAAACTCCAGATGTCCTTATACATTGATTCTATGGGGCCCATGGCGGTGCCGCGAAGACGTCCGAAATATCAGGCATGTCCGAAAATTTGGGCGTCCGAAAATTCAGTCGTTGACTGTAGTGGCTTTTACCTGCCACCACGAAGCGGCAGCCATATCAGTCGTGCCCCTTAAATTTGCTTTAAGAGGCTGCTGCTGCTGCACGCTCAGCAAAACTTTCGCAGATGCGTTTTTTGTAAAGTGCCTTTACGGTTGCCATGACGCCCTGGTCGAGCGGCTGACATTTTGCAGTCATGTTGGCAGGCAGAAACTTTGACTTGACTGCAGTCAATTTCGGCTTGATGTTGTGGGCTGTGCGAGAATGAGCACGACCTGTCTCTTCTCTGCCACCATGTCTTCATTTAACTTGCAAAGCCAGTTTGTGAACATGTCTTGCGTCATCCACGCCTTTTTGTTGGATTTGTATGTCACTGGCAGGCACTCTCGCTTTTTAAAGCAATGCGGCCTCTCCGATTTTTCAATGACAAACAGGCGGCGTTTGTCGCTTCTATCCATGTTAGAGCAAAACAACACAGTTATGCGGCCAGAGCAGGCTTCACCTCTCAGCGCAAGAGTGCAGTTGGGCAGAAGGTTATAAAATTCGCCAGCTTGGTCAGCATTGTATACGTCTCTGTCCGTATATGTGGACAGCATGGTTTCCAAATTTAAGCGAAGCCAGACTTTGATGGACTTGTCGTTGTCGTTGACATCACCGCTTTCACCGCACGCCACTTTGCAGCTGATGCCATGGCGATCCTTGAATCGCTGGATCCATCCATTCAGTGGTTTGAAGTCGTTGTGGCCTAAAAGAGCACCAAGGGACTTGGCTTTTTGTTGGAGCATGGGGCCACTCACTGGTATGCTCTGAACCCTAACTTCATGGAGCCATCTGAAGAGCGCTGCATCCATGTCTTCGTACTTTGACGTGCGTATTCTCTTCCGTGACAGGGAAGACAAATCTCGCTGCAATTGCTGCCACAATTTGTTCTTGTTCTTGTATCTGGTCGGCACGGTTCTGTCGGAAATGCCTTATTTGGCCACCACTGATGCCTTCTTCAGCCCACTTTCTATGTCCCTTATAACGCATTCCTTCGTCTCCAACGATAAGGCATGCCTTTCTCACACCGCTTGAAGGCAAGCGCGACAAACAAAAGCCCGACAACACAAGTGCACAGAGGACAACTACGACACGACGAGATCATGATGTGCACACACCAAATGCAACAAAGAGACTGGAAAAAAAGAGTGCGCTATTGCTTCCACCTCACGCAGTGCGCACCCTGATTGGACGCTGCTGTAGTGATGAAAGCACTCGCCCTCCTTCCTCTGAAGTTTCCCGCCCTTTGCCTCCTTTTCGTTTTGCTTTTCGCCGCTGGTCTCCACGCGTGTGCCCATGCTCCCCCTTCTCCTCATTTGTGCGCCTGGCAACCGTGCAGCCGTGCTCAATGCCTCCGAGAAAAGGGCGTGCTCCGTGCGCCGATTTCATGGTTGCGCACTTAAAGGAGCTGCGCTATAACCGGTATTCTGCTTCACGCGCCTACGCAATGAATGGTCCGCCTACATGTACATTGAGTTCTATGGGAGATATATTGGTGGTAAAAAAACCACGCTATAACCGGTCCCACGCGTGAAGCGGTTACATTATTAGTGGTCTGCACTGTATTAGGGCCATTGTGCTTTAGTAAAAGTTCTGGAAACTTGCTGAGTTCAGTCTTTGGCTTCTTAGAACATAACTTAGTCACTATTTACCACTAAAAAAGTTATGCAGATCCAACACACATGCTAGAATCTGTGAAGTGAAGCTTTCATGAAGTAGTTAAGGAAATGCTGCAAGTTTGCCCATTTCGCTCCTTCGTCATTCGCTTAAAGGAAACGGGCTGTTCTCGCACACCTGTGCTATGCAATGGGAGAAATCTTATATCGCTTGTATTTCTTCATTTATTTTACATGTGCCAGCTGCTTGGCCAATCACCCATTTTGGGTATGTGCCATGGTCATACCTGCCAACCCTCCCGATTCGCCCGGGAGACTTCAGATTTTTTACTGAACTTTCCGATTGTATGATCACTGACTTATATCTCCCGAAAAGTGGTCTCTGTTCGTGCAGTAATGGTTTTTGCGAAACCGGCACCGTGGAATCTACAGCCACATCATAATAGTCAGCATCACGAACAACGGCCGCGCTAGCACCATCGGTATCATCGACTAAGCAACCGACTACAGTGCCTCGTAAGCCGACCAAAGCCAGAGCCAATGTAGCTCTTGCATTTCACGCATGCCTTCCTCCATGGTGCATCTTGTTGCTGCTGCTTGTGTGTATGATTAGTGTTGGCTAGGCTGTGTGTGTGCGGTGCACCCTGTAAAGTTAGTCATCGTGTGCTTGATGCCATAACACTATCAAAGCTCAAGAAAAGGTATTTGCAGAAGTTTTTGCGATCTTATACTTGGGAATTTCCGTGCTTTTTGACATCAAGAAAAGAACATTTTGCATTTTGTATAACGTGTGGATGCGACGTCAGCGTATCTCACGGTGGCAAAGGCGACTTGAAACTGCACGTTTCCACGGCGAAGCATCAAAGCTATGTTCGCACCGCTGAGCAGCAAGACAACATAGTGAACTTTCTCCGGAACAACTGCGACGACAGTGTCATACGTGTGGAGTGCATGTTTACGGGATTCTTCCTTGAACACGACCTACCCCTTAGTGTCAGCAACCACATTTGGCCTCTTCTATGGAAAATGTTTCCAAAATGCGACAAGGCAAAGCGTTGTGGATGTGGGCGCAACTCTGAAACGCAACTCTGAAGAATGCGGAGGTGGCTAACCTGAAATTTATTTCACAGGCATCGCTCTCGAGTCTTCATTTCTTTAGTCAGTTTCCCTCAGCTGCTGCCCCGAGATTCCAATGAATCTGTTGTAGGCGCTTTAGATGCTGTCGAAGCTGAGTTTGCTGCACTACAGGCATACAGTCTTCAAGAGGACATTCTGAATGGAGAAAGGCGGGACGTGCAGTGGTCTATGGTTGGAAAAATGAAAAACACTGATGGAAAACATGTTTCACAGAGTTGCTAAGGTGATGCTCAATTTACTCGTGATACTGCATAGCAAGGCAGAGTGAGAGGATTTTTAGCACGGCGCGAGAAACTAGGACAATTCCACTCGTCAGTGTGCAGCACCACCCTCCAACACCGGCTGCAAGTGAAGAGCCGTCGGTCTGGACCATGTTTTGAGCAAAGCTACTCGGACAAATTTTGGAAATGAGCAAAGTCTGCTACGTCAAGGTCCCTGCAAAAGGACTTATCAAACACTGCCTGAAAGTTTGAACGAAACCCCCCTACCCCCCTCGTTCGCACGAATAAGTCTCCAGATTTTCGATCTCGCCAGGCTGGCAGGTATGCATGGTATGGAAATTACAATCGCCAATGCGCAGCAATCTCGGAGCTAGTTGATGGCCAATCCTCTGTTGTCTGTGTATGCCATTGTAGGAAAATCATCAGAATCGACACTTGGTGACCACTTGAAAGACCTAGTTGCTGTTGACACGAGAGAACTGTACATATGTTCGTGGTCTAATGGTTAGAGCATCGGGCTGCTGCACTGAGAGGCCAAGGCTCTACTTGGCAAGGAACCTACTTGGCAAGAACCCAACCAACAGACACAGACAGACCAACCGTACAACCCGGGTGAAAGTATCGGATGATCGGTTTAAAAATTAACTGGAACCCAGTAGGCGCCGTCAAAATTCATAGCGTCATGACGAGCTTGTGCAGGAACTTCAAGGCAGCATCCTCACCGGCCTTTCAATTTCGCATTCCACCTGGCTTATTAAGCTTCCTAGTGTAGAAGTGTAATTTACTAATTGAAATCAACTTACTTCTCTTTTCAAAGAACCTGTCTAGTTGGTTGTGATGCACCAAAAGAATTTCTCAGTGGAAAAGAGGCAGCAGCGCTGTCTGTTTGCTTCTCTGTTGTCTGTGCATTTTCTTGTGCTGAAAATATTTCTTGAAAATATCGAACATTACTGGAGCCCTCCACTAGAGACAGCCCCCAGTGTTACTTTTTTCACCTGGGAACCTCTTGAATTGGTCAGTTTTAGTGCTGGTTGTATGTTTCTCTCTTCCAGTCCATTGTTTTGTGTCACGCTGCAATTACAAGATGATAGCTTACCAACCTGCCCAACTTTTTCTATATAACTGTAAACTGTTGTGCTCCAGCCACTCCAACCTCAGTGTTCACTTTTGCAGGCAGGAAGCCAGCGTTGTTCTATAGGCCCGAAAAGAAAGGTGACGGACGAAACTCCCGGTTCCACAAAGCCAGCTAAGAAGACGCGGAAAGTGAGCGTACACACGCCAGTCTACCACACCCGCAAGGGCACAGGACTGCCTGTTGTCACGCCAAAATTTGACATTCGGTAAGTTACAAATCAAGGGACATTAACACTTTCCTGTCTGCGAGAAATTATGCAGTTCTTGGGTAGTCTAGTAAGCAATTTTTTTACTGCTGCAGGAAACGCTTGATATTAAAATGTATGGTATCAATTTGTAGGAGCAATGTGCTTTCGAATGGTATTATTTTCAAGCAAACATTTATTAACAATTCTTCCAAAAAAATTCATAAAAAATTTGAAACGAAAACGAGAAAACTGCAAAAACATTGATGCTTGTTTGCACCAAGAGAACATAAAAAATTTCAAAATACAGTAATACCTCGTTAAACCATACCCACTTAAACAGTAGCCGGCTCGCGGCTTCAGTACGTTTGAGGCTGCTATCGTCACTGCTAGGGCGCCGCGGCATCAAACAAACACTTTTGTCACGCGAAGTGAATAAATTCTGCATGTTTTTCCCCTTTCATCGCACTCTCTGGGTTCCATTTTTGGCAGGTAAGTGGGCAATTTCATTTCCTAAGCAGTACTACCGTTTAACACATACTTTTTCTGAGCTCCAGTTAACTACGGTTTAACGAGGTTTCACTGTATATATTTTGAACAAAACACTAATACAACATTCCTGCAAATAAAGCTTTCTATCTGTAAAAGTTCTTTATATACAAAGGAAAATGTTAGCCTTTGTGGCTATTGTGCTCGTGCGGCAGCTCTTACAGACCGCCGCACTGCACTGCAGAGTGAAATATTAGTGCAATGCTGAGGTCCCCTCCCAGCTGCCCTCTCACGCAAAGGTTTACTCTTTGCACCGCCACCGGCAAGTGGTCTTGCCCAAATAACATTGACACCCTGCAGGTAACAACTTTAACCTCACACTGGATATCTTCAAATCTGAGCGTGGCAGTGACAAAATGGTTCAGTGTAGAAAACGAAACCTACCAGCGGGTACCTGCTAACGTTCCGGCGCTATTTGACGCACTTTCACCTTCCGAGCTGAAGTCTGGTGAATCAAAATCATCCAAGTACCACCATCAAAACATTCTGATGCTGACCCTTCAGAATCCGTGGAAATTCTCCATTTCCGTAGGGCAGCTGCGCACAACGTTGATGCCAGGTCGGAAGCTATGAGCACTCGTCCTGCCCGAGTAAAAGGCACTTTAAAAATCCCTCTGCGGTGAAGAAAACACAAAACCTAAAATGGAAAAATATTTCATCTTTCATGGTGCTAGCTGTCCGAAAGCACTCCACGCGCAGAAAAATGTAAAGTTAAAACCATCTGTACCATGCTATTGATGGGTATAGGCACTGACAGGAAAGTATTAAGCAATAGTCATTGTTAAAGGAGCATCGACGTGTAATTTGGAAGCTGTTTAAAATAGCCCATATTCTCATCTGTGAAAGGGTGAAAAATCAAGTGTGAGGGTTGCAAAATGCTTGCAAGGTGTTATAAATTGATACTGAAGTTAGTCTCAAAATGCTAGCTAGGCCTGGTGTCATTGACGTCATCGTGCCGTCAAGAGAGTAAAATTTGCTGTCGTAGTAAAGCAATAAGGCTAGGTATGGTTTAGGTATGATGGTACGACGTTCATAAAGTCAGAATGAACAGGTACTGTACATGTTTACTCTAATTCCTTCACTCGTGTGACGGCTACATTGATCACGTGAATAAAGTGAGCCAGTGTGAGGATGCATGAACCTCTCGGGTACCAAAACTGGTTCAGGGAAACATGTATTACATAAGTTACTTGAACACTCTGACACTTACCACATTCTTCCAACAGTCTAGAGGTTTCGATCCTTGATTTAATAGAAAATTAATGACAAGTTGGAAATGTGATGTTGGTGATTTTTTAAAAAACGATGAGTGCATAGCGGATAAGAGAACTGCAATGAAATATTGAACCACGCAAAAATTCCAGTTTCATGTAGTGCGTGTACGGAGCAGCCCCCTACAATATTTTGTTTGAAGAACAAGTGGATGCGTCACAAAAGTTTAGCGAATCTAAACATTTTTATGCCAAAACTGAAAACGCTGCCATCATCTCACTGTAGATTGTGCAGAACTCGCAGTGTTGAGAATCGCCACGATACCTAGGTGCAAGTTCCGCAAGTTCCGTGATAGGGTGACATCCACTACTATCTGAAAAATACAGTAGAACCTTGTTGATGTGTTCCCATTACGTATGTTTACTCGGTGCCAACGTTCGCAATCGAGAACACAAAAAATTACCCAATAGAGTTGCGCTCATTTTTTTACCGGTTTATACATTCCCGGAATGCATGACTGTTCGGCACCAATATTCCGTATGTCGCCAAACTGTGATCATATGATACATATTCCGGCTGCTAGATCACATGTAAACAAGAAAAATTGTGGCACACGCGATCGAGAACAGTTTATAGCTGCCCGCTGCAGTAGCTTCACTTCTATACTCGCCTGCCCTTCTTGCATGAAAACGCCGGTCCGTACTCAGTTTCTCATTTCGATACCAGAAAATCTTTTCCGGGGTCGTTGCTCGCGCCATTCACAGCTATCACCGCCAATCCTATCACAATAAGCATTTTCACCTATCTATTTCACAGTGCGTAGTGCCGCCGGAAGCGTAGTGCAGGCTTTTAATAGGCGATAACCGAAATGTGCCGCCGTTCCCTGCTGCAAACTGCGATCATAAACATTTTTTGGCCGTTAGATTCCATGTAAACAAGAAAATGCATCGAGGCGTGCCCAAACAAGACAGTATATAGCAGTCTATCGCATGAAAACGACAGCGCAAACATTTTCTTATTCTAGCGGTACGAGCAAATCTCCACCCCGGTCGTTGCACGCCGCATTCACAGGTATCACCACCAAACCTACTGCAATAAGCATCTTCACCTATCTGTTTCACAGCGTGCGGTGTGTAGTGCCATTGGTAGTGTACTGCACGCTTTTAGTAGGCGATAATCCAAACACTGCAGTTCGCTGCTGCAGGCAACGCTGATGTGGGCATCATGTTTCGCTTCGGTGACATCTGGAGTCACCCACCACCTCAATTTCTTTTCGGTTTCCCGTCGCCTTCTTAAAACACCACACAATAGGAAAACAACAAAACATGCCTCGGGCCACCAGAGCACCACCAACTTGATGCGCGTCGGCGTCTCGTGCCGCAACAATTCACGCAACACTTCACATTGTGCAGATGTCAGCAATAGTTGAGTCTGTCAAATTTTGTAGTTACTTCGGATCGTACACCTTCCAGGTTAGTATGTTTTGTCTGTTTCTTCAAGACGTATGAACGAGGTTCTACTGTACTGTATAGGATGCCATGTTCGCACATTTGTGTCGTATCTGCTTACCACCAGCTGTCTGTGTTGTCTGGTTAAGTGTTAAATACTGTTAATAAGGAAATCGAACAAGTACCAGCACTGCAGCTCTGCCAGTATTGCTTCAATAGTACAACGTAGACCACTTATTGCTTAAGTCCCTGGAATTGCACTATAAGTGGTACCACCCTATAACTAAAAGTAGCGTGCAAAGGCTGCATGTGTGCAAAACATGCACACCAAGCAGCCGCACGCATGCAATTATTGGAAGCATGCGAGTGGGCGTTTTGAATCCGTTTAAATTTACAACAGTTGAAATGTTAATGTCCAAGTACCCGCTGCCTTCGCATGAAGCAGACAAAGTAATTTCTTAAAAACCGACGCTGACCGAAATTTCAGATGCTGTACAGTGTCTTGGCCGATTTCTTGGACTGAGCGGCATATGCATGGTGTCAAAAACATGGTGAAAGTGGACAAAGTTTCCGCCATTCAAGTGTTGCCCATGCTTCCTCTTTTGTTATCAAGGTGGTTTCTCTGCTTTCCATTTGCCATACAGCCATTGCAATGGATTTTGTTGGCTCAGCACCAAATCACAGCTTTGGTCACTGACAAGGCGCATGGGTTAGGCCAGCCGGCGGGGCGTTGGGCAGCATGTCATCGTAGGAAGCTTACCCTTGATACGTTCGTACCTGTAGACAGTTATACATAGTGATCACACTTGTGATCGCATGCATGTTCTGAACTGACGGCAGTGCATGCGAAGTGGAGTTTGGTTTCTCGGGCGATCAGCTGTGGCAACTACAGTGGAATCTCGATAAACTAAATGGCTTAAACAGAACACCATCCTCGTGGTTAGTTGGTTTGGTATTCATGCGATTGTATTCATTTTGTCTCTCAGTAAATTGAACTCCTGATAAACGGAACGAATTTCCCAGGTCCCTTAAGGTTCTGTTTAGAGTCTACTGTACTTTGAATGCCTACCAAGTTTGTATGTGCACACACTGGTAGGAACGGCAGAAGCTCACAAGTGCTCATAAAGCCTCATAGCTCCAAACTTAATTTGCGGAACACTGCTTAAACTGACAGAAGTCAAGGTCACACGCTCAATATCTGCACATGATAATGACGCGCATCGCAACGGCTGCAAAGAAACAAGCTGCATTCAGTGTAGTACACCACTGATAAGCAGCCTAACAAAAGGCTTCTCCATCGCCTAGGCAACCACCGCGTACCCGCATTGTGCTGCTGCCGTTTTTGTTTGTTTGTTTTCGCCAATTCATTCGTTCCCTCCTCATTTCATGCTTCTCCTCCTCTGCATCGCCCTCGTTGCTCTCCCTTACCATCGGCTGGCGTACCTCATTGAGAAGCGTGCTCGCTACTGCGCTTGTTGGCGGGATTTTCCTGCAGAAACCACATTATAACTGGTATATCATCTCTCACAGCTGCACTGTAAGGGGTATGTGTGTACATGGAGTTCTATGTTAGGGTAAACAGTAGTCGGGAAAGTCCTCGTTGTAGCCACGTCCGCACTATAAACGGTTATGTTATAAGTGGTCTAAACTGTATATACCAACTAGTACTCGTTTAGTATGGCCAATTTAGTCAGAGCGAAATTTCATAGCAGTTGGCCTGCTCAAGGTTGAATGTAAACAAAGTGCCAAGTTTTGATGCCGAAACAGACCCCTGTTCACCTAAAAGCAATGCATGTAGTCCAATATGTTCGGTGACACAGGGTGCACGTAATTTGAGGAAAATTTGACTGCTGGCTGGTTGGTTAAATGTACTGAAATTTGTGCATAGATACTACAACAAAAAGAGGCAAACACGACACCAAGCGCTTGGTCTCTTAGGTCAGAACATGACTTAATGTTTCCTCTTTTCTTTCTTTTTTCCTTTTCTTTTTTCTTTTCTTTTTGCAATATTCGCATCCAAACTTAATCAAGAGTGCATGTGTACATATCTAGGAGACTGCCATGTGTCTGGTTTATTGCATTTGTGATTGATTCGATATACAATCCCTCTAAGCACAGATATGAAGGCAGGTGCTTCTTCGTCGCAACTGCACAAGCAGAATTCCCAGGCAGTATCGTGGCTAATGTCTACATAAGAGGCGTTCAGGCTCGTTGCTGTGAGATGTTGCTCTGGTGCTGCTGAGTCAGAGTTTCCCGTCTCGCCAATTCATGGCACTGTAAATCGCAGTATGATCACTGTGTGACCACCCGTGAGCAAAAGTACAGAGCACAGGCTTGCCGAAAAAAAGTAATTTCATCGTAATTTAGATGCACAAGCTGAAATAAGCGCAGTGGAAAGCTTGCAATGCCAAGTTTGGACTACAGTCCTCAACTTCACGTCGCATTTGTAGTTGCATTTGTCCATTTCTGTTGGCCTCTGCCCAGGTCCAGTTAATTCTTTATTGGCAAAAATTGACTGCATTGTTTTCTCGGACGATCCAAGGACTGAGCTTAGCAATGTTCAAGAAATCTTGTGGTGCGACAACAGCCCAGATCCAAAAAAATTTGCAAGGAGATTCAACCTCCAGTTGAAATCGATGAAAGACAGTCTTCTTGAGCGAGATAGGGGTGGGATGGGGGCGGAGTCACTGCGCACAGAGTTTTATCACGTCGCTCCACGCGTGAGGGTAGTGGGAGGAGCTTCACTCAAGTTATTCTTTTGCTGAACTACCGGGATTGGCCCACATTTTGATGTACGATGACATGTTAATTAATATTAAATATTTTCCACAATTGAACATGCAAAAACTACAATACGATTATGAGGTACGCCGTTATAGGGGAATGTGTCAATGTTGTGATGGTTACAGTATATGGCTTCTGTGCCGCAAGTCCTCTGTTCGAATCCGGCCGTTGGATAATTGTATTCATATATTTGTTTAAGAATTCACAACTTCGCCATAAGGCTGGCTAAGTAAACACTCATAGTGTGACATGCGCAGACACTCGTGAACAGAAAGAACTCAATATCCGCAAGCATCATGGGCTAGAACTACAGGGTCTTGTCAGCGTTGTTTCCTTGAGTTGACCTTGCTTTCCCGTACTGCAGCATGCTTATGGTGGGCAGGGTCTGCTTCGTGCTTTCCACTGCAAGGCTTTGTTGGCGTTGTCACTTTGCCTTGGCCTCCTGTTCCTGCAGCCCCAATGTCTGGTCGCCTCCAGCATTGAGCTGTAGCAAGTGCCATGCATGCAGCAGCACGCTGTTTCTGCATATGGACCAACGGAATGGTCCTTGCACGTATGCAGGCCCTCCTTGATTCAGTGCGATTATTGTTTCACAGGAGCTTCTTGTCGGATGTTCCGATAATTAACACGCGAAGGCATGTTTGCGCAATGTGAGGGAGCGGTGCTTCGCTGCAGAAACCCCCGCACCAACAGGTATTGCCGTGCTCGTTACGTGTGGGAAATGATGGCACAAGCTGGCAGGGTCTTGGTAGATCTCGCAGTTCGTTCGAGCAAGCAAGGCTTTCTCACCTGAGGTCTTAGAATACAGCTGTTTCTTTGCATCAGGCCGTGCGATTGGAACACAAACACGACATTCGAATTCCCATTTAAAGGAAAAGCGTACAGTTAATGTGCGTACTGTTCTTCAGAAGACTTATTAAAAGTAACGAAATTTGTGCTTTTATGTATAATTATTGACAGTAATTGATGCGCATTGCAACAAACGTGCCACACGCCTCAAGGCGCAGGCTTGCACGTGGGAAATGCTTAAGGATGTTCTATTCCGCCTGCTGTGGCATGCGCCCGGGGTCTGTAGCAACAAAGCTGAAGCCATTGAACATGTTTTCATTGATTGTAATAATGCCATTTCTTTTTGGATATATTGCAGAGAACTTTAAAGATAGACCTACCCCTCAATCCACATGGCATTCATTTTTTATCACCTGAAAGTGATTTTCAACAGATGGATGTTAATTTATACGCTGCTGCATGCACTTTGGCATAGTCGGTTGGTATATACGCACAGTAATGTTAAAGGCCAATCTGTGCACGAGTACTCTGTAAAAAATGGTTGTGAAAATATGTGATGTGTATAAGACGATTGGGGGTGTGGGGAGGACGGCAGTGAAGATGCAATGTCAATTTTCTATCCTTTAAAACACATAAGCATGGTCTGTAATCAAACACCTATTCAGGCTTGTAGCCAGGCTTGAAAAAGAAAAAAAAGGAAAAGCAGAAAAGCACCTGTAGTCTAAGGGTTAGAGCATCAAGCTGCTGTGCTAAGTCTTCTGTTCGAATCCTGTTGTCTCACAATTTTATTTATTTATTAGTATGTATTATATATATAACATTTATATATTCACAACATCATGACAGCCAGTGGTCCAAGGGTTGCATATCGGCCCACGATAAGAGGCTAGAAACACCTGATACGGAAAAGTGGTGGTAACACGCTAAAAAGTATTTTAGACACTTTCAAATCCTTGACGCTCATTGACATACCAAAGTGGGGCTGCAGCACAAAATTCAAATAATGGAACTATGACCGTCTTTTCCTCTTTATTAATCAAATGACCAGTACCACAAAATTAACGGAAATATAGTTTCGAAAGAATACATTACCAGTGTAAGCTAATTTAGTGTTTCTATTTAGTGTCTGTTTAGTGCAAGTCCTGTAGTATGTTTGTTTTGTGTTCTACAGCTTAAACAAATATGGGAAATATTTTCAGAAGTGTGTTCACTCCTGCATTTTACCTCTGTAGAATTCCCTTTGCTCTAGAAAGTTGCCACAGCAACTTTCTGTATGCGTTTTTCTGGTAGCCTGGTCAGACCTGTAAGTAAGGTTGCAAAAAAAAAAAAAAAAAGTTCTGATTACCGGTGACACGTTAGTTTTATTAATGCCGATGGTGTCTCTTGACACATCAGCCTGGCATTTTTTCACCTCCTGGGCTGTAATAACACATTACGTGCCTGCGTTCACAGGAAGCGGCCAGCAGCAACGCGACCAGTGCGGCGGGGCGAGACACTGCTGTCGCTGTCGGGCAGTCCTGTTGAAGCAAAGACGTCGGCGGTCCCTATTCACATTCACATCAACAAGGGCCAGGTGAGCAGACTTTATTGTGGAAAATGGTGTTTGATGTGTGCTTAATCCGGAGGTGTAGCAGTGAGACCAGTGGGACGGAAATGACTGCACATCCAGAACATGGACTAACAGCCTGCTTTATCAATATCGGGAAGACCGAATACAGATGTGGTCGGCTTATGTTAATTCGACCCTGATGGGACCTATGAAACTGATCGAATTATCCGGTGGGTCAAATTAAACAAGAGGCAGAAACAAAGTGTCAAAGCACGCCACTGATTACTTTGGCAGTACTTGCCTGATATTAAACTGCCCTCGAGTCAGATGTGTGCCCAGTTTCTGTGTGTGCAAAGTAAAAAACTAAGGTAGAAATTACCTTAAAGCTCCTAAGTAGAAATGTAACATGCACCTAATTTTATAGCAAAAGAAACTTTTGCTACAACGGGAGCCAGTTTCCTAAAGTGAAATTTGCCACAGTATTCTTTTTCTCTAAGTCGGCTCCACCAAAATACATCTGTTATGCGGCAAAGCATACAGTTGTTGCGAAGACTGTTTTGCTTTCGTGTCCAATTGTGCCACACGTGCTATTTCCAGCCCAATTTTCCTTAAAAGGGCCCTGAACCACTTCTTATCGAAGTGGAAAAAGGCATTTGAAGTGAAACTCGGCTATTTCAGAAATACTTTGCTGTAAAAAGTACTTCAGTGCGTTCAGCAGAAGCGCATTTAGTGGCAATCAAACACGATCTCCGCTGTCTCCGCTGTGCTCCCCTTCCTTCTTCAGTGCCTTGCACGGCGAAGGCTAAAGCACAGTGAGGCGTGCCTGCAACGCTCCTCCTGTCACCGTGGCACGCAGTTCACTTTGATAACATAGGTGCCACAACTTCTGCCTTTGGCGCCTACGACGTGCTAAGCATAAGCCAAACGTGGTTGTCCTCAGCAAGCCGCAGTGCGCTTAGCCACTGGACTCGTGGTGGCAAAAAACATCCTTGTATTGTATAAGACAAAATAAAGTGTTACTTCTTCAGTTCTATTTCATCTTTAGAAAAAGAACTCATTGAAATTTCTCTTGACGATGCAGGTGGCCAAAAGGTTTTGCTTTCGCTCAACTCCGTGCTGCCCACGCTTTCGCTTTTCAGTAGTTTCGTTATCGCGTGGTGCCGTGCAGGCTTTGCTGGCTCACAAAACTTGCGCGAACTGCAAGTAGCAGAGAATTCAACTTCCATGTGATGTTGCGGGATGCCCGGACAGTCTATGCCACTTGACCAAAAAGCAGCTGCTGCGGCGAATCCACAGCTCTCTCGGCCCGGTGCTGCCATCTGTCGGGCACCGTTTTACTCACTGACAGAAGCAAAGGGTGGTGATGGCATGTGCAACATCACCACTCCCTCGATTGGGTGATAGATTTGAATTTTGAAAAAGGTACTCAGACCTTTGAGATGAAATTTTCTCGTAAACTAAGGCTTTTCTGGCACGACAGAAGCGTTGCAAGGTTTCCTGAAAGGTATTTTGACAGTCCAAGTTGGCTTAGTATTTGCCTTCAGTGTTCCTTTAATTTTTGTTAAGAACCACATTTTACTGGATTACAGTTCATTCCCATTACAACAGATATGAATACGACAGTTTTACATAGCAGACCATACACCCTGCTTGTATTGTTCCTGTAACAAATTCTGCTTTTAATGTGTCGGGCTTTCATAGACTATCTGCTACAGTGGGCAAGGCATTGGGCAAATTTTGCCTAGATGACTCGCTGTCGCAACAGAATATATCACGCAACTATCTCCAGGTTTATCATTTTGCTGTTAAACACTGTGCTGTTACATTTATTGTTATAATAATCTTTGTATGGTGTCCTAAAAATTTACTTTATACCTTATTTACTCAAATCTAGGCAGTCTCAGATTCTAAGCAGACCCCCCAAAGTCCGAAGCCAGGGAAAAAAAAAACTTGCCTCGAACATAGGCCGTACGGACAAATGACAACAGCATTCACAACATGAAAGCTGCATTTATTGAACATGAACATGCTGAGCTCATTCTACATCGCTCTTCCTTATCACTGTCATCTCATTGCGGCTGGGGCACACAAAAATCTCCCGTCGCCCCCTCCAAGGACGGACATTTTTCTTGGCGTACTTCGCAAAAAAAGGTTGAACCTCAAAGGGTTACTTCGTACCGTCGATGTGAAGATGTTGACATGGCATGAAACCACATCTTTTGTTGTCGTATCTCAAATTTAACAAAATAACTTTTTTTTTTCTAAGCCTTCTTGTTCATTCACCTGATAATTCAGAAAATTTGGCGGCCCCTTCTGCGTAAGGAAAATAAATTGGCAACTCTACGTATTTGCACAAAAGGTGAAATTTCAATATAACGATGCAAATTGCCAATTTACCAGTTTTTTTTTTTTTTTTCTATATCGAGGCTCAACTCTATATTCATTGTGGTGCCCTGCCTGGTCAGACCAATTGAGTCTAGTACATAACAAAACAAAATAACGAATTAATTTTGAATCTTTGCACGCACCCAATTTAACACTTTCCTCTCTCTACAGGTGGTGAAGGTTACAGCCAGCAATAACGGTGACACAGCAGTTCAAGAGCTGTACAAGGCCATAAAGAACCTGTGCGGGAAGATTTGATGATGCAGCACAAGGCCAGGCATTGAACAAAGAGTCTCTGGAAACCCCCCTTTTTATGATTTCTTCCTATGAAAAAAAACAAAAAATTGCAACATTTTACTCCACTTTGGAATTTTTGTGTTTTATCATCTTGACTGCTGCAGCTTTTGACATGACCTGTATCACAAACTTCAGTCATGCAAGAAAAAATAAAGTTGCATAATCTTTTAGTTCAGTTTGCTTGTGTGATTCTTGAAGTAGAAGCTGGATTGGGTACTGAATAAAATTCATCCATCGCAGATACACTTCACAATGCTTCACGAGAACAGGCACCCACATCAGGCTGCATGTTTCATTTGCAATGACTTTGGGAAAGAAAAACTTCTAAGTGCAGCAATTTCGCACTGACAGAGAGGGAATAAACATACTGAGGTGTTTGTGGTTACCTTGATTAGTCTTCCTAAATAATTGCAAGATGATCTTAAAAGCATGGGCAGATTTTTCAATAAGGAAATTAGTGTCCGAAGCAGAAACATGGAGTTACCATGATTATTAGTGCCAGACTTCTGTGTAAAACAGGAACTCTAATGACTCATTGGTATTTTGTTAATTTAAGAGTTGCCCAGTTTGTATTGGCTTTCCAGTAGCATAGTTTGCATTTAAAGCAAGTTTCCTTTAGACTCATTTTCTTGCATTACTTACTGCTTTTGAACAAACTTGAAACATTGTTAAACTTTAAGAACATTCGGATGAGATGAAGTAAAAAAGTTTATAAAGTTGAAGTTTTTAGATACGTTGACGATTTTTTAGTTATTGAAAATAGATGCCCCTTGCCATGCCATGAAATGGTGGAGCATCTTTTAGATGTTTTTAGAGCAAACGCAAAAGGACTTACTTTTACTAACAAGCTTCCGAAGGACAGTTTGTTGCAGATTTTAGACCTTAACCTAACACTTAAGAGTGATCACGTTTGCTGTGGCGTACCTCCCTCGAGGTAAAAAAGAATTGCTACAATATGACTCGGCGCACTCTGACTGAAGCGTGGAATCGCCTTACTTTGCCTTGAATTGGCTCTGCGCAAGTCATGTGTGCATGTGATGCAGGCGAGTTTTTGCCATCAACTTGAGAGGCGTCTAGAAGCAGGCTACCCTCAGTCTGTCTTAAATGCCGTGGTTCAGTCCCTCCTATAGAAGCTAAAAACTACTGCTGCGAGTGGGAAAATGCACTCGAAGGAAAGGGAGCACGTAAAACCAGAAATAGTACCTTATGTGCACCATGTGAGCCATAACCTTGAGAAGGTAGCTACCAGATATGGCATTCCGGTTGTCTTTCCGGCTTCCAACAAGTTAGCTCAGTTGTCCCCCCCAGATCACATGCGAGGGGCCGCGGGGTTGCCAGAAGCAGCACGCCAAACATTCCAGGGACTGTGTTGAAGCGATGGTCTATGAGATACCCCTAGGTTGCGGCAAGTCATACGTCGGACAAACGGGACGTTGTATTAATGACAGACTGAGGGAGCAAGCTAATAGCATTGGTAAGTGTGACAAGGCGCATCTTCCTGCTCACTGTAAAGCCTGTCGTTGTACGCCATGCTTCGAACAAGTATTGATTCTTGGCAGAAGTAGGGACCAAACTGCAAGGGAGTTGTTGGAAGCGTTTTATATTAAAAAGAAAGGGTCTGATTGTGTCAGCGATACATCTATCATGTTATATTCCACAGAAATGTGCTTTATCCAAAGTATGTTATCATGACCATGTTCTGTCACACCTTGGCTCCCTGTGCATGCGCGGAAGTTGTCTTCTACACATTTGCTCAGGCTGTCATTAAACAGTTGATAGTTTGGCGCTTCACTGTCTTCCTTTCTTCTGTCCCTTTTCAAGAAATGTATTTTGCTCCACAAAGTATACCTAGGAAATCAGCACCAACTTGCCCAAGAAGTCCTTTTGGAATATCTTTCCCTATGCTTCTTTTGCCATTGGGAAAACTCATTTTTTAATTTAAATGTAGAAACAGTAAGGTAAGTCAAAGTGAAAAAAAAATTCACCATCAGTGGGAGCCAAACCCACACCAAACAGTTCAGTTACAGGGGTGGCTGCTCCCACATGTACATTTTAGGGTATTTATACAAGTTTATGTAGAGGATTTATACAGTTAAACCTCTATATAATGAGGTAGGTAAAGTCAGCAATTTGCTTCATTACATCAAAATTTCGTTGTATTGAACTTCGACCTTTTATGCAAGGAAGTACGGAGGCCGATCGATTTTTCTTACACGGAAAGGGGCCTCAGAATTTTCCCAATTATCAAGCAATCGAAAAAAAGCAAATTTCAATGAGAATTCATTTTGATGAATTTGGGAGTCGGCGACGAATGATACGGTCTCATGCCACGTCGACGATATCTTCACATAGGCAGTACGAATTAAGCAAAGCCAGCCACGCTTTCGCGTGCACTCTGCCCCCGTGACTGCTAGCGTCGCCCGCACTGGGACAACGCTCTTATGAAAAATGCAGGCAGCGGGGAGCGAATGCTTCGTCTGCCTCTTGCTCGAACGGGTCACCGAAACTATAGGTTACGCAACCTTCACTACTAAATGCGTGGGAAGACAGCTTACACGATGCCACGCCGTCTCAGCCTGCCCACTCTTTGCATACGCAGCAGATTACCTCTAAAGCAGAGTGCGCAGCTGCGTATGTGCAGCCACGGTCGAGCCACACGCTTGATCGCGTTATCGCGAGATCGCTCCCTTCCCCCTCTTTCCCCTTGCCTGTACGGGGAAGCAGCACTCGTGCGTGAAGCCACCATCTTTCTCACCCTCGCCCACTTTCACTCGCACCTAAAGCATGAAGTGCACGGGGTGCGATAGGATCTTATTGCGCTTGGGCATTATAGGGAACATGATGCGGCATCACTTCACGATCTGCGGTCGCTCTTGTGGTGCCGCACTGCAAGCAGTCGCTTCTAATAAAAGTTAACTACTTTCTTATATCGAGAATTTCGCTATATTGAGGTTTAACTGTATATCCAAACCCTGGGAGTTACCGCCGCCATGGCCACGAGTGGCACTGGCTAACACTATGTGAAAATACTGAAGCATATACTATAGCAAATAGGTATATATATTAAATATGCAAAATGCAGTATTCTAACTTTCAGTTGCAAATGAAAAGTATTGGTGAAATGTGCGCAACACACTAAGGTGAATCTTCGACACACACACACAAGAAAATTGTAAAAATGGCTGTGCGCTTGTCCAGTCTGAAAAATGAAAAATGTATTCACCATTGGAACCGACATCGCTGTGCTTGTTTTGCTTCAGTTGAGTGAATGCAATGTGGCCGAATGTGAAATAACTGAAGCAGGGAAGCCAAGGTGAAAGAAGAGTAAAACAGGCGACGACTAGCTATCTGTTTCTCGAGGCTTTATTAAAAGAAATTCAGGGTCAGCAGCTTTTTGCATTGTGTAGAATGAATAAACATAGCAATTGAGGTAGAAGCAGAAGAAAAAGGTAATCAGATGGATGGCACTGGCAGAGCGAAAGAACAGAGGAGAAAAAGATTGATGTAATGGCCTGAGCTTTAGTAACACTAGCGCTACATAGACATGCTAACTGTGGTATGAAGTTTACAAACAGGGTTATAAGCAGTATATATAAACCTCGGATATGCTGGCCAATGTTTCGATAGGAGGGCCTATCTTCGTCAAAACCTTTGACGAAGATAGGTCCTGTCGAAATGTCGGCCAGCCTATTGAGGTGCCTTATCGCTGTTTATAACCTTCTTACCACAGTGTGCTACTCCATCTGTCAGCCCCCTTCTTGATTATAGACATGCTAATTATGTTTAAACTGCAACTCAATTTTGACCCAACTATAGATCGGGGAAAAAAGGCTTTTTTTTCTTCCTCCAACATGTAAAGTAATTGCATCTATAGCTGTTTTTTTTTATTGCAGGTGAATGTAACAGCAGTAGATCATGAGTGAAATTCACCTCTACTGAAGTTAACATGCTAGTGCAACTCAGTGCGAACAAGTGGAGTGCGGTGATCATGTGTATTGTAATGAAATGAAGAGATATTTCATGTTTGTTCATGCTGCTGCCAAAAACCGCAAAGGTCAACAACCTTCGATTCAGGATTTGAAGTATAGAGAATGCTTATGCTGGTGTTAGAGCTTCAGAGCATAGTGATAAACACTGGATTATCTGCAGTATATGGGCTGCACAATAAATTTACTGCCTGGTAGTACAAGGCGCAGGCACGAGAGAAGTAAAACAGAGCACTTAACTTAATATTGCAGCAGCTCCACCCCATGAAAGAGCACATACTCTCATAAATTGAAGGAGATAAAAGTTCATTTGGCACACTAGTTCATTTGGAACACTAAGTATCAGTTATTGATAGCAAACACCAGTTGTTTTTACTGAACACACTGCACATGAAATCGGGAAAGCACAAAAACTTTAAATTTAATGGGAACGGGTCTTAACGAAACCTTTTAAAAGGATATCGCAATGAAAAATGTCCTAACAGCTGCATCTGCAAAAAGGCCTGCATATTGCCAGCCATCCTAGACAATGTAAAAGACAAACGGAAGTTGGACCCTATATAGCGTGTATCCACACACAAGTGAATGCGCAGAAATACTCTATTTTGCCAAAAAAAGAAATGCGTTGCATTCTAAAAGAGTAAAACATATCAAAATGCCTTTCCCAGGAATAAAACGGCAGACGGAATGATAAACTCTATAACCACGCTAGGATGACCTGCAACTCTAGACAAACACAAAAATAATCAGTTCAGTTCTCACAGGGGCTGCGATGACGTTAGCAGGAACTGAAGTATGGTCCACAATTCCTCTCTATCGCTTCCCGCAATGTTTTAGAAGAGCGATTAGGACTTAGGTGGATGAGTAGGCCTGCCACGCTTCAACGTGTGGCAGGCCCGGTTGCATGAAATTAGTTTCTCGGGAGCATGACATGCCATGTGAATAATTAACGAGGGCCTATAAGAAGCTCTGTATGGGCACTTAGTACACTGATATGGTTTTTCTCCGCCGTGCGTGTTCACATGGTCTTTGAGTGTTTGCCTTTCTCCATACTTGTACGCGCAGTGCACACGAAAGACTTCTCTCCACCATGAGTCCTCCGTAAGTGTTTTTTTGAAATAGTGCCCATCTTTTGTTCGGTAGGGACAAAGACAGACATTGGTTAGCCTTCATTACTGTGCTCGGATGCGAAGTTTTTAGAACACAATAATTGCACTATCAATACTAAGTCTAGCCAAAAGTAGTTCCATAAGGAGATTGACTATATCTATGTGAGCAAAGAAAACGCAATGACCAACAACAAATACAGAGTGCGACTTTGCTAAAAACACCACTCACCAACTGTGTCTAAGACAAGTGTAGCAGTGTTTTCTGGAGCCATATTTTCCAGACAGAGAAAAACTTGCTTTAATTTAAATGTGCCGTAATCATCGCTTAATGAATAATTTCTCTGGCTTATGTTTATGGGACATGCAGCTGAGATTTTTTCACCTGTCATGTGGTGTATGTTATCAACACTTACTGGCTGGCAAACACTGATTTAGAAGAGAGTCGCACACAACAACAAAATCTCTCCCCCAACTATATTCATTGCATTACATCACCATACCATGGGTACAGAAATGGTAATAAGCAAGCAAAGTGAGAGCCAACTGATGTTCTCCCATGTGAATGCATAAAAAGAACAGTAAATGTGCCTGCAATAAAATCATCACTACACCAAAAGAACTTAGTGTCATGGTTAAACTGTAAAGCAAGGCTACCGGGAATGTTTGCGCCATCTTTCATAATTAAAAAGGCCGTCTGGAAACAGACATCCCAGGCAGAATGTGTATTTGCAGCACAAATAGGCAGACACTATTGTTAATGATGATCTAAAAAAGTATAATTATCTGCAAGAGATATCTAGTTATGCCAATTTCTCTGCATATCTCTTCTCACAATATGGGGTGATCATTTTTAAGTCACAGAATTTTTAAAAATTGCCTCTCTCAGATAACGTGATTATATTCCTTGAACTGCGTTATTCAGAGAGGCGGACATTCCTTGCCCAAGAAATCAAAACACATATTCAACTAATTAACAACTATTCACAAATGAACTATTTAATTACTTTACAACACATATGCCAATTTGCAAATTGTAGCAGGTGAGCTTGCAAGGCATATCCACTCAGAATTAATTTCCATAATGACGCCACTTTGTAGATATCCAACATTGAACTTGCCGTAAAAATGCACTGTTCTGCTTTTTTTACAAAACAATCTTTTATGCAAAAAGCACAAAGTAACAGGAACTCCCATAAATTTTGTTCCACATTTTGGGGAATAATATCTCAAAACTGGTATAATCCTGGGAATTCATTTCAAGTGGATAAGTCTTGTAAATTCACTGGCTACATTTGTGAATTGCAATATTTTAAGTGAAGTAACTAAATATGGAGTTAATTAGTGGATTTTTGTTAATCAGTTTAATATGTGTTCTGATTTCTCGTGCTACTAATGTCTGCCTCTTGAACAATGCAGCTCAAGGATAAGAATTGTGCTACCTGCTAGAGGCGATATCTAAAAATCCTTTAAAACATAAAAATGATCACCCCATATATTAACAGTAACAATAACCTTGATAAAACCTTTGTACAAGAAACAGAACATTGTAATAACAAGTTCGCTCTGCAGAAATGCTGGCAGCCCGTACGGAAAATCTTCACACCATGCTAGCCTTGCTCTGCATGAAGCAGAAAAAAAAAACGGTTTTAAATGCATCTAGGTAATGATACTGGCATCAGTCAAGTGGACTGCCAGTTCATGTGTAGTTTCTGTAGATAAGAGAATGTTGCTTGGCAGTTAGCTTTAGCTCCAATGGCACTATCGTTAACCAGCGCATTTCCAACCTAACAGAAGCTGAACACACTCGTGCACTATCAGACAGTGAAATATTCTATTTGCAATGTGCAGGTGTTTGCGCCCGTGCTTAGATATACTTTTAGTTTGTTTTTAAGTTGTGGTCACCTTGGCTAATATGAGGCATGTCACAATTACATGGCTCGTTGATAATAGATGCATATATGCAGCTTTCAAAAAATAAAGTTCAGTTGGAAGTCTATATCTGTCTTCATTTCTGTTCTTCATGTTCTTTTCACTTTACGCACTGTGAATTTGCATAATGGATCAACAATTAGCCTGACCTCACACCTTGCTCCACGAAGGAAGCTACTCCTTTTCTAATATAGTAGCACCTTATAGATGTTCCTTACACTCACAGTGCCTCATGGCATTTCTTTTACCTTACTAGACACATTACTCTCTCTCGCTCTTTCTCTCTATCCTTCACACATAGATTTGTCGGGAGACTCTCCTTGCCAATTGATGTTATATCTGATGTGTCTCATGTGGAGGTACACAATCTGTTGTGACAGCATCTTTCACAATGCACAGATGCCATTGCAACATTTTTGCACTATTGCAAATTTTTATTGTGAGAAGAGCAGCTATGGAAATATGCCAGCATTAACATAGAGAGGCATCAAAACTAGAAGGTGTCACATTTTGGGCATAGACACCTGTGTTGACAGTGCAAGTAGCGAAATGAAGCACAGCTGAAGGTGGACAGGACTAGGCCAAAAATACAGTTCTGTTCTTCTTACGAATTTTTCAGATCCCCCAGCACAATTATACCCATGTACTTCCAAGGCATGTACATCACTTTCGATTTAAACAATTGCAATGTTTGTCTGTTACTCTATGCACACTATGCAATGTTCGATGCAAATTATTACTGCTACATGCTAAGACCATGTTGAATAACCTGACAAAATAAATGCAACAAGAAGCTTACAAGCGTAGTACTAAGCAAAACATGGACACGTATTTTCTTCATTCGATTGAGTCAATTTACAACTGAGGCAGCACTTCAGTCTCAAGATGTCACAGTTTACCTTTCAGGCTCAGTGATTCAACATAACATCAGTGTAATCGAAGGCACTGGTATCAAACTAGAATGCAGAAGCATGATTGGACATGCACACCTCCAGCTAGTGCCACAACATTAGGCAGTGATCAGCTTTTGGAAGTTCTGAATGTAATATGTGCCTGCCCCTTTGTAAAACGTGTTGAAATTAAGAGACTTGTTTCCATCAGTTCTAAGGTGATGTTAGGCAGGCGTTCGTTTACAAGAATGCAGTACAGTTGAGCCACACATACAGGAACTGCACAAACATAATGCCTTATAGAAGGGTGTCGATTTAAACTAAAAACTGCAATTATTGTTTAGGTGTGGTTCCAAAGTGACAAAAATTGTTGTTCCCTTACAATTCTGGTTAACATACATCTTCCTTTTTCTGGATTTCAGTTCAGTTCTGGTTTGAAACCCTGCTCATGATGCCTTCTTCTCTTCATATTAGGAAAGCAATGTGACTACAGGACACCTCACAGTGCCTACATCCTATGATTATCTTACGACTCTTTTATTAGAGACCTGTGAGCAGTATTTCAGGCACTTCTTTGTTGTTACACACTGGAGAGTTTATTCTTGAAGGCATCTAAACTTGCAGAGGTTACAGTGGAGAACATATGGTATGAAAAATACTTTAGCACCAAATCTTTTCTTCTGCAGATCCTCTCAATTATACATGCGTGCACAGGGGGAAATAATGATGACTGACAGCAATGACCATAACAGGCTGCAAAAATCTAACTGAATATAAGTGAAGTATAAACAGCAAGTAATTTATTCTAACAATAAAACTTTCAACATCACATGCACTCTCAAAGGTATGGGTGAAGGGGTGCTTGCTAAACACAGTGCCTAAGTAAGTGTTCGGATAAAACACCTGAAGTGATAATGAATCAAATTTCTTCGTTTCTTGTTGGCACTTTTTCTTGAACTGCTGTTTTTGTTCAATTTCAATGTCAGTAGAAGTAGACGACGACTGAAAATAAAAGAGCAAAGTTTAGTTTGAAATTACGTAGCGAACTGTGTGGTGGAAGAACTTGGGAGTGGCTGAGCAATGGTCCTAAGCAGTCCATCGGCATGATCAGTTGTTTAGGAGAGTTTTCATTGTCTGGTACGCCTCAGACAACTCAGCTGTTTTCACCGCGTATCCTGGTGATCTGCGAGAAAAAGGGGAAAAGAGCAACAGCATGTGTTAGTCATTAAAGCACACAAATAGGTGGCGCACGCACAAAGACATGCCAGAGCTAGTAAAACCAGCAGTCTGAAGTCACAACTAAAACTCGGCCCATCGTGCCTCCCCCCTTCCTCTACCCCCGACAGCTGACTTATGAACTGCTTTCCCTTCCTCTCCCTAATTCCTTCCCCTTTATGTAATCACCATGAATCAATGCACATTGCATCTTTTGTTCCCCTTTTGCAACAAATCACAGAAATTAAAAACACATTGCAGGCATTCTCGGAAAGCAATTTGGGTACATGTCAACAGCATGCCATTCAAAGAAAAATGCCTGAATGCAGGCAAGAAGGCAACAGAAAAAAAACATGCCTTTAAATGAGTAATTTGAATAAGGTCCAAGACTTTACCCCTTGCATGTAACATCCTTACAGTATTAGTAGTTTTCATATACAACTACTATTTCACTATGAAGTGAAATTTCCCCCGTAAACTGCTATTAGTTGTGCTTAAGCTGCTGACAGTTCAATTTCTTTCTCATCATTCTATTTCACCAAACTTGCCATTTGGATGAAAATGCAGACAACCTCATGAGGTTCCTATGTCATGAGGTCAACCTCTACTTCAATGCAATCGAAACCTCAGAGTGAAGTGAGGTTACTGACGGGTAAATATTGCCACCTGGCGGTGGTGCATAGACCAGTATCTCTACTCCTTCGTCTTCCATACCCTACTTTAAGCCATCACCAGCTCTAAGCCACCAGTAAAACCTAAAATTTACCTTTTGTCGTTCATCTATGTGACAATATTCTGTGAGTGAGGTCAACAATGTTGAGCTCAACATCATGCACGAGGCTGATTGAGGTAGGATGCTTGGTAAGGTCTACTTCTGAAGTCAATCATTTCCCTAGCTGCTTACATGCATGTCTGCTCCTCCAGAACAGATGAGCCTGTGGTGTTCATTCGACTTTCGCTTGAAGTAAATTTTACATCTTTAGAAGTATGTCTACATGTAGGTATTAGACTCAAGAAGTTTGACTACATCCTCCCACGTGTGACCTCACCTGGGGGACTCCACTGCTGCACCGTGCATGTTCGCTACGTGAAGGCTGCTTGACACAGTTTACTGACATCCCCTGCTTAAGTTTTAAGTTTCACGGGTCTTCAAATTCGCACTGCAGTGTATGGAGTATTCTAGTACACTATCTACTGCGATATAGAGTGATCACAGTCGCTGCTTCGCAAGCCATCGAAAATGTAGATCGCTCCTTGAGTTGTGTACTAACAATCAGTGAGCACATGTGTGTGTACAGGGTGTTTATCTTGTGAACCCTTTTCTCCCAGGCTGCCGTGCACTCACAATGGCTTGTCTGCCCTTTTTTGACAATAAACTGCAGCATTAAACATTGCGCTGCCATCTCTGCACTGTAACAAATCCAATTAGTGTGTCTAGCACCCCCTGCATGGTCCGTTGCATGCTCTGTTGGCCGCAGATGTTTTATTCCTGTTGTCGCCCAGCACCTTAAAAACATTAAAAATTTTCAAGAACTTAAGTACTAATCACAGTGGTGCATTAATACTGTATTCTAGCAGCAGTCCGATGACTGCCCATCAACTGACACCTGACGGGTCTTTCTCATACCACATCCAGCCCCATCGAAACTGTGGAGCTGGTAGCCACTGATGCTGCTCTGAAGTATGTGCGAGAAGAGTTAAGCACATTGAAGGTTGTCATCCTTACAGACTCCCATGCTGCCCTTAGCAGATTGCAGGAAAGTGACGCTGATCGCCCAATTGTGCGCAGCATCACTGAGACTGCCAGCAGAATTGCATCTCATGGAGTATCCCTCGTTGACCAGTGGATATGTTCACAAGTAGCTATTGCCGGAAACGAAGAGGCTGGTCGACTCGCTTCCTCTTGTGCTCACAACGAATGCGACTGTCCCAAAATTTTGTGTAGGCTTGATGACGCTCGTCTGTTGATTTGTCAATATAGGTCCTGAACCAGCACCCAGACCAGCGTGTTACAAAAGCATACCATCCTCCTCGTTTTTGTGGTCAAGGCTTGCCTCATTATGTTAGGGCCCTACTGCTCAAGTTAAGGGTTGGTTCTGTTCTGGTGTGTGAACGTTTACACCAGCAAGGACGTGTATACGTCGTGTGCTTCTTGTGGTTCCTGCGAGACACTTGAGCACCTTATACTAGTGTACTGCTTTCGTTTTGCAGCGTACATTGCTACTAAGGGACTATTGTGTAGTGTGTTGTGTTGTGTGCGATCCTTGATGATTGCCTGCATCAGAGTGCTCCTTGTCAACACAACCAGCCTCATCACACCCTGCTTACTTTTCTGCAAGAAAATGTCTTGGCTTCCCGTTTGTGAGAGACTTTTCAAGGGGCAAAATATTTTTTTGATAACTTTGGTTTTGTATTTTTTACATCCTTTTGTAAGTAGTGCAACCTGCATTTTTTTTTCTTTTTCTACTTGTTCACTGTATGCCTTGCTTTACTTTCATGTTTGCAGCCTGTCATCTTGCTGTTTCTTTCTTCTTTACATGTTTGTAGAAGTGCATTCAAAAGAAATAGTTACATTAAGCTAACGAAAATTAAAACTGAATTCTTGCACTCAAATGTGATGACGACATTCATTGCAGGAATATACTGCAAAATATGCTTCACGATTGTGAAATATGCTAAAGCGTGGTGCATCTACTGTTCAAGAGTAACCACTTGCCTGCCAAAATGTGAAACATTCTTTTTATTCAATAATATGTAGCTTTAAATCAGTGCAAACAAATCAGTGGAATTATGGACAATGTTCCGTGGTGTGCACTGCACTTTGTGGTATGCCACCAGCGTGTGGCCAAATTTTTTTTCATGAGGGAAAAAAGCATTTCTTCCTTTATTTGACTCTGTTTCACTGAACCCTTGTGGATTCCAGGCAGCGTGCGAGAAAAAATTACCATTCCCTTTATTTGGTTACTAAAGATTGCCCATGCAGCAATGTTGCTCCCAGTTGTCGGGTGATCTTTCCCAGGCCTGGAGGAAAACAACAGGGTAAAAACATTGGTTCGAAAAATGGGGGACGGCCATGCTTGTCTCACCAGCCCTAGGGACAGGACCATCTTTTTGCGGGGTGAGAAAAAAAGGCCTTTTGATGCTTTCTACTTTTTTAAAATCCTTTTTAGTGTAACTGAAGCATACTTGAAATGTTCAGCTTTGCTCAACCCATTATCTAGCTGATTAGCGGATGCTTTTATCCTGTTAAGTGCGATCTGCGAGGCCAGAAAAGGCAAACTAAAATTTGCGTTAAACTACACTGCAGCGTAGCCACCATGCCATATTGCGATAGAACCCAGATTGTGCTTCGGTTAAAAAAGCTGCGTTGAGTGTAGTTTGCTTACTCAGCATGATGTTTTACAACTGAGTCACGAAATCATGTGTCTGATAACGATAGCTGTGCTTTTATGGAAGGCACACAAAAAAATATAGTGGTTGTTTTCCTCAATATACTGGCATTTATAAAATTAGCACTCTAATAAAATACGTAGTAGCTGTAGAACAGTACGCTATGTAAAACGTAGTTAGAGTGGGAGCAAACATTTTCTTGTTTCCTTCTTTCTCTGGAGCAGAAGCGACCAAATGAAAATTCAGCTATCCTAGCTAGAGTATAGCAGATGACAAAGATGATTTCCCCAGTTGATTTTACCAGAGCACCTTTCGCAGCACTACTATCTGTTGCGCATGAGACCAATGGTCTCACAGCTGAAACATCCTTCTGAGCTCTTTCATGAAGCATTATATGTGTACAACTTGCCGTGTTATGGCTTTGAGCCATCTTTCTCAGAACCATTAGAACATGTATACGTAGGTGTATTTATGGGTAACACATTTAACCCTGTATATCTGATCATGAACTCAAGAAATGAGTATGAGGATCCGAACTCAACCTCATCAAGTTGAGGTGAGATGAGGTCGATGGCAGCCTTTGAAGCTTGAGGTATGATCTCCTCAATACTCTTCAACCTCGCTGGATGACGTTAAGTGGGGTTTTCAAATCTGATTGGAAACTGCGTTCAGGTCAAGCATTGTGAGGTCATTGGCCCATCTTTGTTTGGGTGAACTCCATGAACCATTCCTTGGCCAAAAATTCAAAGAGAACTTGTACAGTTGCTGCAGACTATTGCATTAGCTCAGTTCTATAATTTTCCCGCGTAGGTGAACTTTATTTAATATTGCTGGTTTTTTCAAACTACATTTACAGTGCGAAGGCACAGATGGTTGTTTCGTGGATAAAGCTAGCACTGATTTTTTAGGCTGTCTTCGAGGGTAGCAATGTGGCCTCTTGAAGCCACTTGCTTTACAATTCCAGCGTCATCAAACATCTGACTCATAGTAAAGAAATTGCGTCTGGCTGTCTGGTACAGCTTCCCCATCAGCACAGAGGTGTGGCCAGCTCCTGGTTTGGCCAGTTAGAGTTTCCACATATGCTCCTTAGGGCCCTAATAACTCTGAGGCTTGCGTGCACAGTGAACCACTGCCTATGACCCAATGATTGGACATTTGTTTTAAGGCAAAGCTTTCTTTTTCCAGATCACCCTGGTTTTGCATTTGTCTATCTGACTGTGCATCAGTATCTCACCAGATATATTTGTGGATATATGCACAAGAGAAGTTGTGCATAATCAAACAATAAATCACAACACAAAAATGTACGAGGGCGAATCAGAAAGTACTTGTCCCTATTTTTTTATTAGCCGAAATAAGGTACATACAGGTAATTACAAATATACATACTATATTATGCACCTTACACTATTTTTCCATATAGTCCCCACACTATTTCAGACCATATGTTCCATCGCAGCACTAAATTTGAGAAGGCATTGTCGCACAGACAGTGACGCATGTGGCCTTACCGAATGCTCATTGTGATGCAAGTCTTCACGGCCTTTCGTGAACTCGCAACACCACCACCTCGCACGTCTCAAAGAGAGACACCTTTCCCCATACATGGGCTGCATTTCCCTGTGGATTTTGACGGGCGTTCGACCCTTGCTCCACAGAAAATGAATCATACTTTCTTGCTTGTATGCCGTGTACGTGAAAGCAAAACGTCCATCTTCAACAACTGACTGAAGCGCTGGGAGCTATTGGCAATAAGGACGGGCCAGTCCAAGAAATGTCCACTGCTGGGAATGGCTATGTTGACTTCACATTTACAGCTGCAATTTGACAAAAAAATTATTAAAAAATAAGGACAAAGACTTTCTTATTTGCCCTGGTATATATGATGTTGCCTCATGGGTGTCTCTAATGTACACAGACCTCTTATGAAATAGTATGCAATATTCAATAGCTTGTTTGAAATTTTATATTTGGCATAGCCCTATTCCTGGGCCATTGTCATGTGTGTGTTCCCATTCCTGGCCAATACCCCAGAACAGGTATGTGCCATAAGATGTAGACTTGTAATCAAACAAGGAATGTCGCTGCAGCCAATGTTTTGACAAGGGAGCCAACGTTTTGACAAGGGGGGCATGCCTTCGTCAGGGCAGCAACTGCTTTTCTTAGCGGCATTTTTATGTACGTTTCGTACATGAAAATGCTGCTAATGAAAGAATTTGCTGCCCAGATGCTGCACTACCCTTGCCAAAATGTTGGCTTCCCAGCATTGTTCCTTGTTCTGCCACTTTAAACCTCTGTCTACCTGTGAACTTCTATCTTGTTTGAATGCTACGTATGTGTCATAATTCTCTGCGCATGCACCTCTCCTCACCATTCTTCTACTGAAAGGATAATACACCACCTTTATCCTCACAACATCACTTCATCAACATCTCATGGTGCACATCTGCCTGAATTATTGTCGCCCTTTTGGCATAGCCTAATTATGAATGGCGTAGCGCATAAACACTGCATGGCATTATGCACGTGGTCACGTTACATAAATGAAGACAACTGTACCCATTGCATTTATAACAGTTGTATGGCATTTAATTACCTGCTTCACGATAACTTTGACATTGTTTACATAGATTCGAACATGCACGTTCGATCTGCATTTTTTTTATAGATACAACAGCTGCTAGAACACATTGTCTGCTATTCTATTTTTCGTGATAACCAATGACTACATACTGTACGGCATACTTTAGCAAAAACAAAGCTTCAATACTAGCCTAGCTAAAATCGAAAAAAGGCGCTGTTCATGGAACATAGCACCACAAAAACTTTTTAAAGAGTTTTGTAATACTGGAGATCCTGGAACGTGATTGCGATGGCAGAGGAATTGTGATGACGTCGATGGAACGACGAAGGCGGTATGATGACATTTCTGAAATGATGGCGGTGGTACGACACAATGACGACAATGAAGTGACAACCATGGCATAAGCGTCGGGTGACGAAGCTGTAATGACGACGGTTAAACAAGCACGACGGCATCACAACCACATACCTTGTGGCAATTTGGATCACTGGGTCAATGTAAAGGGCTAGGTGCTCCATAGATAAATAGGTTTAAAGTCCCTGAGGCAGGTGAAAAAAGGAAAAAAATTCTAAGCGCATTAAAAAGCTCAGTGATCTTCCACTATGTGAAGAAGGATGGCCAGCGAAGCTGTGTATGTGGGCCCCTTAATGGTGAACTGCCCCTCCTCCGCAGGTCGTCCCGGCATTGCACTATCTTCGGGATCGGCCCACGTAGGGGGAGTGCTTAAGTTCTCTATAGGGTGTTGTCTCGATGCGGGGGCGGAGCGAGCCACGCACTTGTGGCGCCGCCCCTTACCAGGTTGGAGAACTCGGCCACGCGGCGGCCCATGCCGGAGCTCGGGAGAGAGTGCAGCCGGTCGATCAGCTGCTGGCCTTGCTGCGAGCGATGCAAGCGCTCCACGTGGTTGAGGGCCCGCCCCTCGGCACGGAGAGAGATTGGCGTCTCCCCCGCCTCGGCGAGAGTGGCGCCGCTCTGCGAAGACCGCGGGAGGCACAGGAACTGGCGTACTATGGCTCGGTGATCCGCGTCCATCACCTTCCATTGCGTCGGTTGCAGGTCCACCAGGGACAGCGCGTACAGGATCTGCGTAGATCTGCGCCGAGGCCACGGAGTTGTACCACAGAACACCTGTTGTACAGGCGCAGCGCGAGGGTCGGCGAGCATCCTTGGCCACGAGAAAGCAGGGAGCGTGCACCTGCGCGGCACCTTTCCGCATAGCAGCCACTGCATCACACCAGTTGAGCCGCCGGTCTATCACAAGACCAAGGTAGCGAACACGCTTCTCCCACGGAAGCAGTACTCCCTTGACGGTGTTACGTTTCGCCTACGACGCGCGGTATAGCCGGCGCGGATGCAACGGACGCCGGGGCTTCGTTCAAAGCAGCAGACATTTTGGCCCGTTCGGCGCCGCCGCTACGCCTCCCCGCCAAGCGCGTCCAGGCATGTTCCAATGCCACGTGTCTTCGTGTGCGTGTGTGTGTGCATGTTGGTGCCCACGCTTGTCGAAGCGCGGCAGCCGGGGAGAGGAGCTCCCCCAACTGTGAAGCGAGGAGGTCTGACCGGCGCCGGCCGGCGGATGCGTCACCTTCTGTCCCAACGTTTCCGAGCGGCGCCGGCCCGGCGGATGCGTCACCTACTCTTCCCAACGTTACCGAGCGGCGCCGGCCCGGCGGATGCGTCACCTACTCTTCCCAACGTTTCCGAGCGGCGCCGGCCCGGCGGATGCGTCACCTACTCTTCCCAACCGTCCCGAGCGGCGCCGGCCCGGCGGATGCGTCACCTACTCGTCCCAACGTGCCCGAGCGGCGAAGTCACGTGCGCGTCTATAGAGGCGTTCCTTCTTGCCCTCAACTGCGAGAGTATAAAAGCAGCTTCCCCCGGACGCCGAGGGAGGCTCCGATTTCTTCTGTTGAGTAACGTGCTCTCCAGTCTCTCCACTTCGGTCGACCTGACCACCCGCTCTTTTGCGATGCTAGAATAAACAAGTTGTTCTGTTACCAGTCGACTCATGCTTTGCCGGGACCTTCGAATGCTTCCAGTTGTGCCCCAGGCCGCCAGGCCAACGCTACCCTTGGGGCTTGCGACCCAGGTGCAACAACGGGCGTCAGCGCTGAGGTTCAAACAACGGTGAAGCGCGGCGTGTTGTACTGCCCCTCGTACTTTGGGTGTACGATCAGCGCCTTGGTCTTGGCTGCCGAGAGGGTGAGGCCGATCCCGCTGATGTAGGCATCGACCCCATCCAGCGCGCGCTGCACACAAGCACGCACCGCATAGCCGACACTGGTGGGGCCGCTCGCGAACAACGCGATGTCGTCCGCGTACACCGCGACGCGAACCTCGTGCGTCGGGAACTGGGGAATGTAGTCGGGGATGCGTGCCAGCGCGAGGTTGAACAGGAATGGGCTAAGCACACTGCCCTGCGGCACTCCTGTCACAACCGCACGCGGCCGACTGAACGCTCCCCCCACGCGCACCCGCATCGTCCGGCCGCCGAGGAACGCCGCTACGTAGCTCCGCATTCGACCGCACACTCCGAGCGCATCCATGATGGTAGTGTGCGGCAGACGGTCGAAGGCGCTCTCGACGTCGAGGAGGACGAGGTAGCCCGCCTCGCCCCGGCTAAAAGGCAAGCACGTCGCATCCGTCCGAAAGAGCCCCATCCGCCAGCTCTGGATGACGGCGGCGCATCGAACGAACTTAGCCATGCTGGATCAGGGCGTCATGCATTTCCAGAGCTGCCACACACATGTGGCGCGCTGGCGAGTCGGCAGGTACCGATTCCAAGAGTGCACGCAATGCCGACGCGAGCGTCGTTATAACAAGGTCACGTGCATCGGGTGTTGTCGCGCTGCGGGGCTGTGCAGGGCTGCTCTCGGCGACTGGCTGCGGCGCTGTGTTGCCGGTCAGCACGTCGCGAAAGGAGCGTCCCGGCTGAACCGTCTGCGATGGTCGTGGCTCGGGGGCGCGCTGACCGGTGGTGGGAGGCTGCTGGCTCCGCGCTGTAGGGGCGCTGCTCCTCGCGAGAACCAAGGCTTGTCGGCGCGTGATGCGCGGAACGGTTCTCGCGAGTATGCTCGCCACCAGCCGCTCGAGCTGCCAGTTGGGGCAGCGTGGCTCTACTGACTCGTGCGGGCCCCGGCAATTAATGCAGTGGGTCCGCTTTGAATTGCACGCGCTCGTCGCGTGCGAACCCGCGCACTGGAGACAGCGTGGGTCGCGAGAGCAGGTTACTGTGGTGTGCCCGAAGAGCCCGCATCGTCCGCACTGCAACGGCCGGGGTAGCTGCGGGCGTACGATGCGGCGCTGCTTGAAGAGGTGTACCTCCTCCGGCACGTCCCTGCCAGCGAAGCGGAGAGTTGCCACATCGCCGCTCCGGGTGACGGCGAGTACGGGCACCCGGCACTCGATCCCCTCAATGATGGAAGGCCCATCAATCGCCGGGTCCACGTTGAAGAGCGTGCCCGTGCAGGAGTTGGCGATGAGTGCCTTCGCTTTGACGGGCACGTCGCATATCATCCGGACGGCGAGTAGTGCAGAGAGGTCCGTGCCGGGCAGCGCGTCGACGGCCACGACGTTCCGTCGGAGGTTCGGCCGCACTCGATGGGTCCCCGGAACTCCGGCAAGGAATGCGGCTATCGCGTCGCGCGATGTCGCAAGGAAGTGAGTCTTTCTTGCCAGTGGTCGGTAAAGGACAGTTTCCCGTCCTTCCGTGGCCGGTGCGGTGTTTTGTGCCGCAGCAGGGGCGCTTGAGCTATGGACGTCAGACTCTGGAGTTTTGCAAGACGCATAGCGCCACCTGCCGTTGCGAAGAGGCAGTAAATGGGTAGTGCGAAGTCCGACTCCCTTGCTAAGTTGCCTATGCAGCTAGCGACTGCGAAACAACGATTTAACTCGATTTTGGTCCATATTGCGAGTGTTCTGCGCATATAACACCCAGACAGAGAGCTATGAATTTCTACGCTAGTCGGGCGCGCCGCCGAATTGCCATAAAACGGTTGCTGGCTCACTCTTCAGACTGATGGCGGAAACGACGGCAACCGCGATAGCTCCGCGCGCTACGAATAAACGCCGCAATCGACGCTACTGTTGTGTTGTAAATTGCCATGAACGTGAAGGACGGAATAACAACGTTCAGTTTTACCGATTTCCATCGCGATCGTATGAAGGGGAAAGGCGAGAGCGCTGGATACGCGCCGTTCAACCTGTTGTGTAATCGGATTACTTGCATTCCTCGCAACACAGCGGCTTGCACGAGAAAGTGCGACAATTTTGTTCTGTAATTGTGTTGCGTAGCCCTGACGGAGGACCGTGGTAAACAAAACTCAAGAATCTGCAGCCGCCACTTTGTTCGTAACAGAAAAAGCAACGTTGCGAACCATCCTGCTTATGTGCCATCGATATCTCCACCTTTTAACCACAGAACAGTTTTAACAGATGTCCGCTTCCGCTTGACTCAACAAGTGGAACGGAGAGATTTGGCAGGTCAGCTTAACCAAACATTTTGGTTCGTTTATGAATTCGAGATCCTGCTCTAGAGCATCGTTGTAATCGCGAGCTCATTTCTACTTTCGGTATTTTGTATGTTCTGCGCCGATACAACAAGCACGCTTCGCCACGTGCTGAGCCTGCTCGACTGCGTTTTTCAAATGTGAGCAATAAAGTAATTGCGAAGTAACGCACGTGTGCAAAGAAAAAAAAATGTCGCGTTTATTTACATTTATTTGTACGCGCTTGTTGCTCTAAGCGTCTGCGAAAAGTTCAAATTAAGGTATTGAGCGATGCTGTAGCTCCTGCGAGAAAGAAAGATGCAGCGCGTAGGCACCATAGGAAGCTTACTTTCGTTATGTTCGCACGCTGCTTGCTGCCTTGGAAAACATTTTCTGTTTGCTGCCCTGAAAAGGCTATGGAAGTATTTGCTCTCTGTAAATAATTGCGAGAAAAAACATTACGATAAGATGCATAAAAATATAAGAGATACTTAAGTGTTGTGTTCAAGACATATTCAATATAAACCAATTTGAAATGCTTAGATTTTTATGCTGATATGCCTATAAACAGTGGCGTAGCTAGGTCGTCTGGCACCCGGGGCCCTTAGCTCTTCTGTCACGCCCCCCCCCCCCCCCCCGGGTGTAGTCGAGGAAGGCGAGGATATCGATTAATTTTCGGGTGTCTTCAGACGTATATGACACCCCCCCCCCCCCCGTACTGGCCCCGTGCACCCGGGGCCCACGGCCCCCCGGCCCCCCGGCCCCCCGGCCCCCCCTGTTGCTACGCCACTGCCTATAAACAAACCTGATGCTCTCTGTACTTGCGATTTGCAGCACGCCGAAATAACACTTGAGACTTTATTTTATATTGTACACGTACTTCGCCTTGCTGAGCTTCCTTTCCGAAGCGTGGATGGCGGAAGAAGCTTTCCAGGTCCTTGATTTTTAGGAAACCGTGCCTCAACACAAATGAAAGTCCACTGTGGCCTATGCACCTTCGCTTGCGGACAGCTCTCCTTGCACTACTCAGTTAGCGCCAAGGCTGCGATGGGGGCGCTGGTGACGGGTTTTTCCGCAGCGCCGCCTGGGCAGAGTCTGAGGTCTTAGCAACGGTCGTGATCGTCGTCACCGACCGCACGTTGCGGCGCTTGCGCCGGCTGTTTTTTTTCTTGCCCGGCTGCATCTCGCCGGGGAGGAGAGGCTCCGCGGGTGGAGGCGGGGCCTCGCCTCGCGTATGCGCCGTGACGTTTTTTGTCGGCGCATGCGCTGTGGGGCTGCTCTCGGGAGCGTCGCTCTCCGCCGCGTTCGTGCTCGCCTCGGTCTCGGCGGGGGCGACTACGGTTGCCGGGGGCTCGAGCGGCGCTCGAGTAGGTAGTACGGCCAACACGGCTTCAGCGCTTCGTTCGGCATCAGCGGGGATGCCGACACATTCCTCTTGCGCGCTGGGCGACGGGGAACGGCTGCTCGTTGAATCCGTGGCCAGGGTCAGCTGGCTGTCCTCGCTGCTGCTATCGCTGGTCGACGAGTACGAGCAGGAAGGCGGGCAGCTGGTAGAGCGGCGCGAGCTGGCAGTCTCGTCGTCGCTCTCCGTTCCGGTGGTGTCTCCGCCGTCGTCGACGATGTCAGGGGCAGCACGGCCGCGTCGCCGTCGCTGTGTTGCCGCTGGTGCAGTATCTCTGCAAGTTCCCGAGCGTAGTGTTGGGAACCTCAGCGTTGACGCCCGTTGTTGCACCTGGGTCGCAAGCCCCAAGGGTAGCGTTGGCCTGGCGGCCTGGGGCACAACTGGAAGCATTCGAAGGTCCCGGCAAAGCATGAGTCGACTGGTAACAGAACAACTTGTTTATTCTAGCATCGCAAAAGAGCGGGCGGTCAGGTCGACCGAAGTGGAGAGACTGGAGAGCACGTTACTCAACAGAAGAAATCGGAGCCTCTCGGCGTCCGGGGGCAGCTGCTTTTATACTCTCGCAGTTGAGGGCAAGAAGGAACGCCTCTATAGACGCGCACGTGACTGTGCCGCTCGGGCACGTTGGGACGAGTAGGTGGCGCATCCGCCGGGCCGGCGCCGCTCGGGAACGTTGGGAAGAGTAGGCGACGCATCCGCCGGGCCGGCGCCGCTCGGGAACGTTGGGAAGAGTAGGTGACGCATCCGCCGGGCCGGCGCCGCTCGGGCACGTTGGGAAGAGTAGATGACGCATCCGCCGGGCCGGCGCCGCCCGGGAACGTTGGGACGAGTAGGTGACGCATCCGCCGGGCCGGCGCCGTCCAGACCTCCTCGCCTCTCAGTTGGGGGAGCTCCTCTCCCCGGCTGCCGCGCTTTGACAAGTGTGGGCACCAACATGCACACACACACACACGCACACCGAAGACACGTGGCATTGGAACATGCCTGGACGCGCTTGGCGGGGAGGCTTAGCAGCGGCGCCGAACGGGCCAAAATGTCTGCCGCTTTGAACGAAGCCCCAGCGTCCGTTGCATCCGCGCCGGCTATACCGCGCGTCGTAGGCGAAACGTAACAGACCGCCCCGCCGGGGGAAGGAGATCCCGATGGTCAGGGGACTGCATCCGCTGTCCGGAGGGATGTCGCTCGATGATGCTCATAACCGAAGTCGGGCGTCCCTCGACGTTTCTTGAGCGCAGCGCACAGAGAAGGCCTCGTTCTATCGTTCAGGTTCACACAGGACACTGCAAAGTGACTTCGGGAGAGTTCACATTTTTGTTCTCGTTCCCGGCAAGCGTTAGAACTACGCCGAAACTCAACCGCTCAGTCAGCAAGCACGGCACAACCCTCACTAAGCCCTGCCAGGCTCTTTCCCCTTCTATACCACTGCCTAGTTCCTTACAGTAGTCTAGCAGCACTCAGAACGCGTCCACAAATTGGAAAATTGCACTAGAAAGCACATCATCACTTTGAAACACTACACAAAAGCAATATGTTAAAAATCCTGCCTCAGGAAGAAAAACATCAGTAACAAACAATTTTGAGGCTGATTCCTACGTTAGGGGCTTCGACTTAAGCCATCGGCGTTACCGTTGAGACTCCCCTTTTTGTAACGCACCTCAAAGGACTATTGTTGCAAAGCGAGGCTCCAGCGCAGGAGGCGGCCATTTTTGGGAGCGATGGTCTGCAGCCATTGGAGAGGGCAGTGATCCGTCTCAATGATAAGCCTCGAGCCGGCTAGATAGCATGTCAATTTCTGAACGGCCCACACGAGACACGCACACTCTTTCTCGGTGGCGCTGTACGCCTGCTCACGACTGGTCAGCTTACGACTAGCATACAGGACGGGGTGTTCCACTTCTCCATTTTCCCGTTGGCACAGTACAACGCCCATGCCTCGCTCACTAGCATCGCACTGAACAACGAACCCTTTTGTATAGTCTGGCGATCGTAGCACAGGCTGGCTTGTTAGGGCACTCTTTAGGGCGCTAAAAGCTCTTTCCTTTGTCTCGTCCCAGACGACTGTTTGCGGCTCTGTCTTTCTTAGAGCATCCGTCAGGGGAGCCGCGATATCAGAGTACCTGGGGATGTACCTCTGATAGTAGCCGGCGACACCTAAGAACGACCGAATATCGGTCTTCGTGCGCGGTTGCGGGAAGTCTCGCACAGCGGCCACCTTTATTTCAGAGGGGCGGCGACGACCCCGACCAATCACGTGACCGAGGTAGACAACCTCGGCCTGTGCTAACTGGCACTTGGGAGCCTTGACTGTCAAGCCCGCTTCGCGCAGGCGGGTTAATACTGCCCGCAAGTGTGCCATATGCTCAGACCAGGATGCGGAGAATATCGCTACGTCGTCTAAATACGGTAAAGCGAATTCTTGCTGTCCCCGCAACACTTTATCCATGAGGCTTGAAAAGCAGTATGGCGCGTTCTTCAAACCAAAACTCAAAACTTTAGGACGGAATGTTCCCATTGGTGAAATGAACGCCGCATACCTACTAGCCTCTTCTGTAAGTGGAACCTGCCAATAACCCCTGACAAGATCTAGGGTGGAAATAAACTGAGCGCTACTAACTTTCTCAAGGCGCTCCTCGATGTTAGGGATCGTATAAATTTGATCCTTAGTGATGGAATTAAGCCTGCGGTAGTCGACGCAAGGACGAGGTTCCTTGCCCGGTACCTCAACTAAAACCAAAGGGGAGGTATAATCACTCTCAACCGCCTCAATAACTCCGAGCTGTAGCATTTTCTTTACCTCAGCCTCCATAATATCGCTCTGGCGGGGTGACACCCGGTACGCCTTGGATCGTACTGGCTCTGGGGAGGTAAGTTCTATATCATGAGTAAGGACAGAAGTCCTACCAGGCCTCTCAGAGAACAGACCTTGAAACTCTTGTAAGAGCTGGTGTAGTTCGGTTTTCTGCTCAGGCGACAGCGATGCTCTACTGATTAAGTCACTAATGACTTGATCGGTGCCTTTCCTGTTCGTCACTGAGCCTAGTCCCGGAAGCTCGACCGGAAGCTCTTCGGGAACGTTTACCATCATGCACACCACTGCTTCCCTTTGTCTATAAGGTTTGAGCAGATTACAGTGGTAAACTTGCTGTGCTTTCCGCTTTCCTGGCAGACTCACCACGTAGTTGACGTCCGACAGTTTTTGAACAATTCGTGCTGGGCGCTCCCACTGCACGTCTAGTTTGTTTTTTAGCGATGTGCGCAATATCATGACCTCATCGCCCACCTCAAAACGACGGGCCCTGGCTGTCCGATCATAATAAACCTTGGCCCTCTGCTGGGCCTTTGCCATTGCTTCACCTGACAACTCCTGTGCCCTTCTTAAGCGTTCGAGGAGCTTAAGCACGTACTCCACCACGACTGGGTCGTCGCCCCTGCCTTCCCACGATTCTCGAAGCATGCGAAGCGGAGATCGCACCGAGCGACCGTACACCAGCTCAGCTGGCGAAAACCCCGTAGCCGCATGCGGCGCGGTCCGTAATGCAAATATCACCCCAGGCAGACACAGCTCCCAGTCAGTTTGATGTTCAAAACACAATGCTCTCAACACGCGCTTCATGACGGAGTGGAGCTTCTCAACGGAATTCGACTGGGGGTGGTGCACTGAGCTGTGTAACAGCCTTACCCCGCACCTTTCGAGAAAGGCTGTCGTCAAAGCGCTCGTAAACACCGTGCCCTGATCTGACTGGATTTCCGCAGGAAAACCAACTCGTGCAAATATGGACAGTAGTGCATTGACTATCTCAACTGAGCTGAGTTATTTAAGCGGCACTGCTTCAGGGAACTTTGTCGCTGGGCAGATCACAGTCAAAATGTGTCTGTACCCCGTGGCTGTTACCGGCAGAGGTCCCACTGTATCAATAACGAGCCGTCTAAAAGGCTCCGTAATGATAGGTACCAACTTCAACGGCGCCCTCGATTTGTCCCCTGGTTTGCCCACCCGCTGACAGGTGTCACATGTCTTCACAAAGTGGTCTGCGTCCCGAAAACACCCTGGCCAATAGCACTCTTGCAAGAGACGGTCCTTAGTTTTCTTAACTCCTAGGTGTCCGGACCACGAACCCCCATGCGACAAGCGCAACAGATCCTGACGATAGCATTGAGGAACGATCAGCTGATCGAACTCCACTCCCCTGCGGTCTAGATACTTCCGGTACAGGACCCCACCTCTTTCCACAAAGCGAACATTTTTCTTGGCGATACCTTCCTTGACAATGCAGCGTATGTTTTCTAGGCTGCCATCCTTCTTTTGCTCGGCTATCAAAGCCGCCCTGCTGACTTTTAGCAACCTATTAAGTCCGTCTGACGTAGGCGCGATGAGCAAATCTGCAGATAGCTCTTCTAACTTTCCCGCATCGGTAATTTCCTCTCCGGTATCTGGTGCCTTTAACGTTACAGACTCAATTTTATTCAGTTCGGGCTTGCTCTGAATATCAGCTTGCTGCGCCTCTGACCCTTTTTCATTGTTTGACAACGTCGGCCCCGCAACTACCGCCTTTGCAGCGAGCTCCCGAACCTTCGACCTGGTTAAGGCCTGAACGCTAGCCTCACCAAACAAAAGCCCCTTCTCGCGCAGGAGGTGATCGGACCTGTTTGAAAATAGGTACGGGTACTGGGGGGGCAGCATAGATGACACTGCGGCCTCCGTCTCAAGCGCTCCGAATGGTCCTTCAATAAGCACTTTTGCTACGGGCAGACACACGCTGTGAGCTTCCACGGCTTGCTTGATCCATGCGCACTCGCCCGTGAACATATCGGGTTCTACGTAGGAGGGGTGAACTACATCCATCGTAGCTGCGGAATCGCGAAGCACTCGGCACTCTTTCCCGTTCACGAGGAGGTCTCGCATGTAAGGCTCGAGAAGCTTCATGTTCTCGTCAGTGCTGCATAATGACAAAAACACGACTTTTGTTTTTGTTTCTGGACACTGCGCCGAAAAGTGACCCGGCTTCTGGCACGTATAACACACGCGCGCTTGCCTCGTCTCGAACCGCTTTCTGCTTTCGGCTTCGGCTGCCGCCGTCTCCTTAGGTTCTGTCGGACTGCTTTCACTCGCATCCGCACTACGTGTGTCCCCCTTTAATCTCATGGGCGTGAACTTCGGCCTCTCAAACTTCGAGCCAAATTCACCCTTTTGACCGTCCTTAGCTCCGCGAGCCCGACGCGTCACAAACTCCTCGGCTAACTCGGCGGCTTTAGCCACCGTACAAACGTCTGGCCTATCCAAGACCCAGTACCGCACGTTCTCAGGTAACCGACTATAAAACTGTTCCAGCCCGAAACACTGCAGAACTTTCTCGTGGTCACCAAACGCTTTCTCTTCTTTGAGCCACTCCTGCATGTTTGACATAAGCCTGTACGCAAACTCCGTATATGACTCACTTCTGCCTTTCTCATTTTCCCGAAACTTCCGACGGAACGCCTCCGCTGACAGCCTGTACTTTTTTAGCAGACTTGATTTCACTTTGTCGAAATCCTCTGCCTCCTCTCTATTCAAGCGAGCGACTACGTCGGCCGCCTCGCCGGGTAACAAAGTGAGCAAGCGCTGTGGCCACGTTTCCCGAGAGAACCCCTGCTTCTCGCACGTTCGCTCAAAGTTAACCAGGAACAAACCAATGTCCTCTCCAAGCTTAAACGGCCGCATCAGGTCAGTCATTTTGAACAATACTCGTTCTCCTGCACCGTGTGCCTGACTTCCATTACGAGCGCGTTCCATCTCTACCTCGAGACGCTTCATTTCCAAAGCGTGGTCGCGCTCTTCTTTTTCTTTCTCTTTTTGTTCTTTAAGTTCGCGCTCCTGTCTTTTTGCAGTCTCCCTCTCCTCAATGGTCTCAAGGCATTCCGACAGCTCGTCATCCTCAGCTTCTAACTCAAGAATAGCCCTTAGCAGTTCTGGTTTTCTGAGTTTGTCCGAGACATCCAGACCCAACTCTCTTGCAAGCTCCAGCAATTTCGGTTTGCGCAACGACTTCAAATCCATGGCTGCTCTGAATGCTGCTTTCTCTACTGCCTATTATTGTCTTGCCGCAAACTAACCCGGCAGCAACGACAACCACAATTACCAGCTCTGTTTCTGACACTAACAAAAGCCTGGCAAAACTCAGAAGAAGAAAGTTTCGCACTCACCAAACCTCGCAGCCAAGAATTCAGCGCAGTCGTTCCGCTGCAGGCAACCAGTCATCACACAGGGCTCGTTGCACTGCTCCCGGATGGTCGTTGTGCTGCTCAGCATACAGTCAACTGCATATCTTCGCTGCTGGCCTCCGTTGTCGCGATCCCACCGCTGGCAGACAGTTGTTGGGAACCTCAGCGTTGACGCCCGTTGTTGCACCTGGGTCGCAAGCCCCAAGGGTAGCGTTGGCCTGGCGGCCTGGGGCACAACTGGAAGCATTCGAAGGTCCCGGCAAAGCATGAGTCGACTGGTAACAGAACAACTTGTTTATTCTAGCATCGCAAAAGAGCGGGCGGTCAGGTCGACCGAAGTGGAGAGACTGGAGAGCACGTTACTCAACAGAAGAAATCGGAGCCTCCCTCGGCGTCCGGGGGCAGCTGCTTTTATACTCTCGCAGTTGAGGGCAAGAAGGAACGCCTCTATAGACGCGCACGTGACTTCGCCGCTCGGGCACGTTGGGACGAGTAGGTGGCGCATCCGCCGGGCCGGCGCCGCTCGGGCACGTTGGGAAGAGTAGGTGACGCATCCGCCGGGCCGGCGCCGCTCGGGAACGTTGGGAAGAGTAGGTGACGCATCCGCCGGGCCGGCGCCGCTCGGGAACGTTGGAAAGAGTAGGTGACGCATCCGCCGGGCCGGCGCCGCTCGGGCACGTTGGGAAGAGTAGGTGACGCATCCGCCGGGCCGGCGCCGCTCGGGAACGTTGGGACGAGTAGGTGACGCATCCGCCGGGCCGGCGCCGTCCAGACCTCCTCGCCTCTCAGTTGGGGGAGCTCCTCTCCCCGGCTGCCGCGCTTTGACAAGCGTGGGCACCAACATGCACACACACACACACGCACACCGAAGACACGTGGCATTGGAACATGCCTGGACGCGCTTGGCGGGGAGGCGTAGCAGCGGCGCCGAACGGGCCAAAATGTCTGCCGCTTTGAACGAAGCCCCAGCGTCCGTTGCATCCGCGCCGGCTATACCGCGCGTCGTAGGCGAAACGTAACAGTAGGAACCTCGGGGATGGGGCAGCAGCCTCGACAGGCTGCTCCTCGTTCGTGGTGGTGGCGCAAAACTGGCGTCTCGCTTCCGCGAGAAGCAGCTTGAGCGCCGGCGAGTGCGCTGAGGTGGGGCCACATGGCCCCTGCACCGGGTTGTCGGAGACTGACATCCTCAGTGCAGTGAAAGATAGCCCTGGACGCTGGGGCCTCCGACTGTGTCTGCTCCCTTGGAAGCCCTAAAAAGGGCTACGCTCGAGAGCGCGGTCCTGGGTGCAGAACACGGGCGGCATGGAGGTTTTTCCGATCAGCTTGTCAGTAGATGCGCCGGCCGGTACGTGGTGCAGTGGGGAGCCCCTCGCCCGTTCGCCGGCTCCCTCTCTCTCTTGTGTCCTCGGTCCACCAACCAACAGATGCCTTGAACGGGGATCCTGCGCGCGTTGTACTCACGTTGCAAAGTACGCTTGCAACGCAAATTTCCCATGCAGATTTCTCATACTGAGCCATCCATATTCCACTCTACCTCCGGTTCGCCCATTCCGCTAAAAAAGGCACCATTCCTTCTTTGAGGTATCAATATTTTTCGATTCTAAAGCGCAGCCGAGTTTTTTGGAGCCGTACATGAAAAATGCCATGTACTCGATTATACATAAAATAGCGATTCTCGTACTTGAAGATAGATGCATTCTGAAATAATCCTTACTCTTCCCTCATTAAATGATCGATTTGAGAGAGAAAGGGAGAGACAAACTATTGTGCAAAGAAAATTCGCTTCACCCGAACTACGCGAGACTGGGGATCAATCGTCACCGCTGACCGAGTCTCACTAATTACGATGAACTGTCCAGGCTACGTTCGCTAAGTCTGACGAACATTTGGACAGGGCACGAACATTAAACCACATAACTATATTTAGCGCTTCCTGAAAGATGTGCGGATAATAATCGTATAAATAAGGGACGCGTGTTCTATGCTCAACTTCGCGTCTACTTATTCTAACGCATCGCCGTAAACGTAATGCGATAGGTACTAATCGCTACTGCAGTAGGGATATATCTACGAATAAAAAAGCTACACGTATGCGCTCCATGCGGAGATCAGTAAATAACCCACGTACGTGAATACATTCCTAACACCCAAGTAGCCACGACTGGAGTACGACGAACAGGAATGAAAACAAGAGAGACATCTCGCATGAGCAGAGTTCTGCAACATAAGCAGCGCCTAGACTAAGCTCCTTTACTTGGCGGATAAGAAAAGCCGGTGATAATGAAACTTCCGCTTCCTGGAAGGAAATCCGTGTTCATCAGCAGGCGCTCAAGTAGAATCCTGCTGGTTATACCTCGACAACAGGCCCCGCGTTGGAAAATTCCACAATACGAGGTTGGGGAAGGTATCCAGCCACCGCTGTGCCTCCTTCTAGTCCCCCGTAAAGCAGTGGTGACAGTTGAGAAGATCACCTGGCACTATCTGATTGGACGAGAACACAGGAGCAAACGGTTAGCACTGACACGAACGATGCTCCGGTAGAGTGGGTGCTGTCTTATGAATCTCTAAGGGGGTATTAAGGACAACGATGGTGAGGTGCTTCTCGCTGCCAACAAGACCAGCAGGTAGGAGGAACGCGATACAGGACTGTCCTCCTCAAGCAGCAGTGTTTTATGGGCTCTGCATTTGTGACTGTCTCATCAAACACTATACTCAAAAAAAAAAAAGACCATTTAAGCAGTACCGGAATTGTCGCTAAGGAGGTCTACGAGGGCCTGTAGGTAACATCTCGTACAACAATTTTATGCCTATTGCGGTATTATAATAGTTATAGAAAGTAGAACAAAAAAGCTATAAACCGGGGCCAGAGCCATCGTTTACAACGGGCATCTGCGAGTGACTCATATTGCGTGGTACTATTTTACCCCCGGTTGTTAATGATTTGCCAGTAAATATAGAGCAAACGTTGAACAACACTTCTGCGTAACAAAAAAGACTCGTGAATATTTGACGACTGTTCGTAGGTAAAGGATAACAAAACACGAGCCCCGTGATGTCATTGACGTCCACCATTGCCAGTAAAAAGCAGTGAATACCACCATCGTACAAGTGCCGCGGTGGAAAAAAAATTACCAGATTGTAAATTCCTATAATAAGGCGTAATTTGGCTAGCAGCTCTGCAGAGAAGCTACCTTACCTCCTTGAGGATTCGCAGGGTATCCAGTAAGGAGTCCCTTGAGTGAACAAGGGACAGGCGCTCATTCCTTCCTAGCTGCAGCTGCCGCCGAAAGACGCGTTGGTGTAATAGGCGGTCGCATTTGTTCCTGCAACGTGCAAAAATTTAGGTAAACAATGCGGTAATAAAAATTCCCCTCACCGTGAACCCATCTACTAAATGAAGGGCCTCGTAACTTGTTGATTGAAATAAGTTTCGTTTTTTTTTTTTTGCCTCCCATGCACTTCGAAGCAATCCAAAGAGCTCGAGGCCTCGGAGATGGCGTAGACTATATCTACTCATTAATCACTATCATGCATGATTAGCTAACAAAAGGCCCCACAACGAGTACGAGTGCGATTTTGCATTCCGCACTCAATCACAATGCGCTCACAGTCGCACAATAATAAAGAAGGTGGCTTTCGGCTTCGGCCAGTGATTGAACAACGCTTCCTCAACTTCAAATCTCCATACTTATCTAAAAAATAATTTCGACTACTCAAACGCATTGTGGTGGGACCATTCACACGCAAAGCGTCATTGCAATCATCTACACCTATACTAAATTCATAAACGACAGCACTCATTTGGTAGAGTAGTCGAGGCCAATTTCTCCCAGGGCGACGACGCTTCGTTCTTCAAGCGCCGCGGTCAGGTCTTCCTCGTCGTAGTGTCGGGCCATGTGCGGGTGGCAAACAAAGGCTCCCCAAACTCCTTCCTCGGACAGGAGGGTCCCTGCCACACGTGGCGCTGCGTGGGTTCGAAACAACGGTGTTGAACTAAAGTCCCAGTTCGCGTGTACGAAACGCGGTTGCCGCCGAGTTGTGCGAATGTATAACAAAATCGATATGCCAATCTGCAATCATTTTGTTGTTCTGTCCGTACTGGAAAAAGTGAGCAATATTTCGAACATGTATATTGTAGGTTAGGTAAGATTCCTGCTCTAATTGCAGCAATTTACACCTGTAGTTGATACTGTTTGTTACCCGAGTTCAGAATACCGAATCGACAGGCCAGAAAAGTGACTGCCCAAAACGGAACTTCAATGTTAAAGCGAATTTTAGCATTACGATGGGAAACACGCGAATTTTCGAAAGCTATTCGTGCGAACATGTTAGGACTTGATTAGTGACGACATGCCCTCACCATTTAAACGCAGACTTTCTCTTTCAAAGTACTATGCCTTTTAAACTCGTCTGAACGCATCAGGTTCTCAAAAACATTACCTTCTTGAACGTGGCTGGGTCGCAGAAGATGGCCACGCATCCCTTGTAGCAGTTGGGGAACGTGTGCCGATTATTTCTCCGGAACTGGGCGTAAGATACACGGTGTCCTCTTTTCGGGAAAAGGAAGCCCGGAAGCCCAGATGGCAGTGCGTGTCAATGAGACCCACTTCCCGAGGAGGGCCTGTAAGGCCACTGTTTGACCACCGGCGACGGCATGACATCCTCAAGGGTGGGATAGGCTGCGAGTACTCCTCCCGTTCGCAGTACGACATCGCTGAGCACGGGAGTCGGTGTCCTGTACGCAGAGGACAACATCACTTGTGTTTCACGTGCAAATAACAAAAGTCATCAAAGATGTGTGATAGCGTTAGTAACTAATGAAGCACGAAAGTTTGAATGAAACTGTCTCCTTCGAAAAGAGCACTGCCGCTTATGTCTTCATACATTTACGAATACCTGACAGGCCTTTAAGGAGGCGTTGCGTAAGCGGTCGACTATGGTTACATCGACGTAAAGAAAGCGTTATTAAGGAAAGGGATCCACGTAACAAAAATATTAATCTCACAAAACAAGACCACGCAACACCAAAAATGTGAATGCAAAAAGTACAATTGAAATGAAAAACAGGGAAGCTACGCGTTTAAACATACTGTTAAATGTTACATGCATTTGTCGCTGTAGGGGAGCGTGAAGACTCGACAACAGCTATATCGATTGTTGCATCACAGCCATGGAAAGTGCAAAAAAAAAGCAAAGAAAAAATTAGAAAACAAAAACAAGGCACACAACACTTGCTCTTCAATCAATGAGAAGCTGTGAGTTCAGATAATGAATTAATGTTGCCGAACGTCATGATATTTGCCTTTTAGCGTTGGGTATCGATGTGCTAACCTCTTCGTAATGAAATTCAAAACGCGCCAGTCTGAGATACCAAGTAAAATCTGAAATTAAAGGTATTGACGGTGCTGACGCAATGTGATATCTGCCCAGTGCTCTAAATGTCAACGTAAAGAAATTCAGATAAGCGCGAGTAAATGGCGCGAGTAACTATGATACTCTTGCATGGAACAAGCCAGGGCGCCAAGGTCCCAGGTCTCGTATTAAAGAGGGATGGACAGGCCCTGGTGGTTGATGCACAAATATATATATCATTGGTTGGCGGTCAGACCAGCCTGTCGAATGCCCATGTTGTGAAAACATACAAATATGAATGAAGAATTACATAAATTCATGTCTAGTTCAAGTAAGCTTATTGCTTCAAGTCACGATCCGCATCGGGGGTACGGGCTAGAGAGTGTCTCAACTCTCCACGACTTGGGCTTTACGGCCAATGAGTTTCCAATTCTAACAATGTCTACAGGGGGTCACCGTGCACCAACGGATGACCACCACTCACAGTGGGCGAGGAAAGGGGCGGCAAGCACACATACCCACCAATTAACAGGGTCCTACTGTCCACGATCAGTAGTAAGCTCTCGTGGCCCAGATAACTTGACTGTGTTCCGAGGGAGAGGAAGTTTCCGTGGAACGGAACTCGCCCTGAGAACGTACCTCGGCCAGTCAAGCTCTGGTGCCCGAGATATAAAAAAAAAACATTAGTAGCCAAATGCCTCATCTAATTAGTGACGCGCATGAATGGATTAACGAGATGCCCACTGTCCCTATCTACGATCTATCGAAACCACAGCCAAGGGAACGGGCTTGGCAAAATCAGCGGGGAAAGAGGACCCTGCTGAGCTTGATTCTTGCAGGGCGACCCCAACGCAGCACCTCTTCGCGGAGCCGGTCGAGAACGCCGGCCCGCAAGGGCGGCCACCAAAGCCACCGACGATCGAGATGCCGTTCCCGGGGCGGTACGAATGGGGCCGACCAGACGCCAACGGCTGGCTCCAAAGACGGCCGCCGCTGGGAGACGATGGGGAAAGGACGCAGTCGAAGCTCGAGCGGAAGACGCCGGGGATCCCGTTCGAGGTCCCGGACCAGATCGAGAACCCGGGCCGAGTCCATCCAATGGGGGATACTCGCAGAGAAAAAGGTGGGCTGGACCGACAGTTCTTCCGTCGCTCTAGGGAACGACAAGAGTTCCCACTCCTCAACCCTACCGCACCTCCCTCCTCGAACCAAAACGCCGCAACACGTGAAGAGTGCGGCGAATGTACAGACTAATCGAAAGACAAAACGCCCAGATTCAGGAACAGAACGTGCAGATCAGAGCACTCATGAGCAAAATAGATGCGCTATCTAGCGGCAGCTCAGCGACTAAAATAACCAAAACGAGCACGGCGCCCGAGGACGCCAACGAAAAACGCAAGGTGCCGTGGAGGGACCCCCCCTCGCCCCGCCAAGAGCGGAGAGGAGAGGCGCAGCCCGTGCAACACGCATTGAATGTTCAAGAAGCGATGGACGCTGAAACCACCGTTAACTGCGAGACGGCAGCAGCGGCACCGCAGACGTCACATCGACAACAAGCAACCGCCGCAAGGGGGCAAACTGGCAGCGATGCTCGCAGCCATCAATCAAATCAACGAGAAGCTCGGCAATGTAAATGGCAGGCTAGAGGCCTTCGAGGGTCAAATAAAGATCCTGTCAGTCAAGCACGAACGACTGGCGGCGAAGACAGCAACGATAGCCGTGAAGAACAAGTTCGCAGCGCTAAAGAACGCGCCAATAAGGTCAAGGAATCGATCGCGTAATGGTGCGGTCGCATCAAAGCGTCAAAGGAAGATGACGCAGACGCCGAACAGTAAAAAGCAAATCCGTGGGGGGGAACGATCATTTACCAGCGGAATTGCAGGGGCATCCGCACCAAGGAGGCCGAGTTACAACTTGACATAGATGGGCTCGACCAGAAACCGGATATGATTGCGTTGCAAGAGACGCACGGCAGACCTAGACTCCCGGGATACGTGACCTACACGGATCCGGAGGAAGGCGGGACGGCGTTACCGGTGCGCACCAACATAGCAGCCACCCAGCACCTCACGGCGCAAAAGGGCTGCGAACACACGCTGGTCGAGGTTCACACAAGGGTGATTGGCAGTGCCGGAAACCCGCTTGTGATGAGCACATACTGCAGGCCGTCACAGAGGCAGTACGAGTTAGATACAACAGTGAGCCAGACGAAGAGGTTGGCGGGGAACAGGCCGCTCCTGGTCCTAGGCGACTTCAACGCCCCTCACATTACATGGGGTTGCAAATACCAATCTAAACAAGGCAATTGCTCTAACAAAGGCAATGGAGGACCAAGAAATGGCGCTCATTAATGAACCACGCGTCGTCATCCGAAAGGGAAACAGCGTCAACGGGGACACCACACCAGACCTGTCGTGGATGGCGGGCTCCCTGGAAGTGGCCTGGAGGAATGAAGACGTAGATCTGAGCTCCGACCACAACATCATCAGTATAAGGATCAAGGGACCAAGGTTCCGGGCGGCCCTCGGCAAAGCCCGGATCACCGACTGGGACCGAATGCGCAAGCACACGGACGAAGAAAACGAGACCTCCGGAGGAAACGCGGAGGATGGCAGAATGGGCGCGAGAACAAAAGATCGCGCTCGACAGATTTACTCAAGTAGTGACAAGGATGCAGACGCCCTCGTCGACGCCAAGCTAGCACACTCGTTCACGTGAAGTCGAAACAAGAAGCTCGTCAAACGCATCGCTATACTCAACAGATAGCTGAATACACAACCAAGCTGTTCCGAGAGAACTGGATGAGTACGTGCGACGGGCTGCAGGGAAAGCTGTCGGCGCGCAACACCTGGTGCCTGCTCAGACACCTGATCGACCCGTTGAGCAGCAAGACCGCAACCAACCGCAACCTCGCCAAACCTCTGAACGCTTACGATGGCAACGGCCAAATGCTCATTGAAGACCTCCAGGCGATGTACCTCAAAACGGAGAGGGCAATTTCCGATACTGGAGGAGTACTGGGGCCGGAAACTCCGGCATTGGATCAACCGTTCATCGTCACGAAGTTATTAACAGCCATAGACGAAAGTAATAAGGCCGCACCCGGAACGGACGCAGTTACATATAAGCTGCTCAACAACATGAGCTATGCGGCAGCACGCGGGCTCCTGGGTCACATCAACAGAACCTGGGAAAGCTCAAAGTTGCCCGCAGAATGGAAAGAGGCCGAGGTAAGGTTCATACCGAAACCCGGCAAACCTCTGACGATCGAGAACATGCGCCCGATCTCGCTCACGTCCTGTGTGGGCAAGGTCATGGAACGCATTATTCTCGGAAGACTTCAAGCACACCTGGACGAGACGTGTCAGATGCCGGCGACCATGTATGGATTCCGCCAGCACCTGAGCACCCAAGACGTCCTGATCCAGTATCACGAACTAGTAAAGAGAGCAACCAGGCACGCGCCCCGGGGTATACTGGCTTTGGACCTCAAGGGGGCCTTCGACAAAATACTGTGTAGCCATGTCTCATTGTTTTTCTCTGTTTATGTTCCTAGATTATGAGCCGTTTATAAATTTTGTTGCATTGCTGGATTGCGCACTGTTGATCTTATATAATGATTATATTCCTATTCAGTTACTGTAATGTTCGTACTTTCATGTGTATTTAAATATAGAATTATTCTTGCTCATTTCTGTGTAATATTCAACTGCCATATGTTTAATTACTTCAAATATGTTGATTTGTATTTCCCGCTGTTCTTACCTTCGTTACTAACTGTATATTCTACATTTTTCTATAACAGGAAGTCCCCCTGACAGTTAATTTGGGACCTCGTTCTGTATTATATTTCCTTTGTAATTGCAATGTCTATTACTGTCTATTAATAATAAATTGCTTGCTTGATCAGCCTAATGCTGTCTGCATTTCCCAAACGTTTTGTTTAATATTATCATCTCACGAAGGTGGAATAATACGATCATCCATGTTCGTTTTATTTACACGCACCCTTTATCTTTAACGGTGAACAATTCAATGTGACACCAACCACGTCCTAACAAGCTAGCTAACAAGTTCTAGCTAGTTACCGACTTAAGACGCTAACGCATCTCTTTTACCTCAGTAGCCCGCACGTTTTCTTCACTGTGAAGGTGCCTTGCGGTTTCTTCTTCACACGTCACAGTGATCATTACCAGTTCTATAGGCAACCAAATGTTTTTAGAGGAGGAAGCAGGCTGCACAATACTTACTTCACGTGCATCTCTGCCGTCCTGCGACACCAGTAGTATAGCGCATTCACCTAAGCGGTAACTTTGGTTTGCGCTTACCATTTGGACAAGCTGTCAACGGTCTGTCATGTTATGTCGCGTTCTTCAGTGCAAAATTGCGCTGTATGCTGCTGCTGTGACAAACGCGCGTGTATCAAAACGAGAAATTTTTGTTTCCATTGTTCCCCCTCTTAGACAGCCCCGAAAGTGTTTGGCCCCTTTCGCAAATCCTCGGAGGTCATCAAGGCTGGCATGACCTTTGAGCAAACACATTCCTGTACTTCCTGCTTTACTCGGTAGGTGTCGATAATTGTACAATAACAAAGGTATAGCAAGAAGAATATGTGGCTCAGTGGTACTTCCAGAAAGAAACTGCGGGCTTCACGTAAAAAAATATCTAACGCGTACTGGCATGCCCTTCATATTCCTAAATTGTGCACCACATTTGTTTACGAACAAGTTTCCGTACCCAACGACCTGGATATGTCGCGACGTCACAAATTGCATGCTAATCCCGTTATAGTTATAATTGCATCCGTCACACGTCATCGAAGTCAGAAACAGCTAGCGCAGCACTCTAGCTTATCAGCATCATAATACTTTTGTATGCTTCATTGGCACATGTTGTTAGCAAATATTGTTTTGTGCTCTCGATGACTAGAGGTCCGACATTTTGAGCCAACTTTAGCAACAAATAAGTGATTCCCATCCTACATACTTCATAATTTCTGTCTTTCCCATTTTTTTTCAACTTGCTGTTTCAATTTTGTTGTTTGTTTTATGTGCTCGCACTGTGTGCGTTATTTTGCGCGAGTGACGCGTTGCTTTTTGTTACCGTCTGCTGTGTTTTTCATTCCTTTCATGACAAGTCTTTTTATTGATTTACCATATTTAGTTGTAACACTGTTTTACATGCACGTTATCATTGTAAACGTTTTTAGCTCTGAAGATCATTTTAGCCCTCACATTTTTATCTGTCATGTTTCGGTTTCCTGTTGCCATTTGTTCACTGCTGCCCTTGGGGCCTCTAAGGTACTTTGAAATAAAAATAAAATAAACTGCATTGTCCACGTACGAGAAGCCTTCGGTAGAGCTTCCGTTACTTCTATACATTGCGTCAGTACGAGTGACCCACACCCTCCGGGTTACTCCCCTATTCCTTCCCCTTCCTCCTGGGAGACTGCGCTGACCAGCTCAGACCGGCAAGAGCAGCGACGGCTGATCCAGTGGGCACGCTGTTGCGTTTCGCCTGCGACACGTGGTTTTGCCGGCGCGACTGCGGCGGGGCGGCAGACATTTTGGCCCGATCGTCGTCGCCGCAACGCTCATCGGCAGGTGTTTCCAGGCGCGACTGCGGCGATGCGACCGCAAAGGATCACCCTCGCATTCCAGTCATTGTGCCAGAACCAGGCGCTGCGAAAGCAGGGATCATCCTCTCATTAGAGTCATTGTGCCCGACCGGCAGCGCTACAACAGGGTGCTACGAGATCGTGCTCGACATGGTGCTACGGCATCGCTACAACAGGGTGCTACGAGATCGTGCTCGACATGGTGCTACGGCATCGCTACAACAGGGTGCTACGAGATCGTGCTCGACATGGTGCTACGGCAGCGCTACGACAGTGTGCGTCACCATTAGCCCATTGTACATTCACGTGCTCGTCTTTTGAGGGGTTCCTTCTTGCCCTCAACTGCGAGAGTATAAAAACAGCTGCCCCGGACGCCAAAAGGAGGGCTCCGATTTCTTCTGTTGAGTAAAGTGCTCTCCCGTCTCTCTACTTCGGTCAACCTGACCGCCAACTCTTTGCGATGTTAAAATAAACAAGTTGTTTTGTTGTTACCAGTCGACTCATGCTTTGCCGGGACCTTCGGATGCTCCCAGTTGTACCCCAGGCCGCCAGGCCAACGCTACCCTTGGGGCTTGCGACCCAGGTACAACCACGGGCGTCAGCGCCGAGTTCCCAACAGATCGTACCAGCGGTGCGATCCCAAACAACGCGGAGTGGCGGGAGCCAATGAGGCCTTGAACTAAGGGCTCCACCCTGCGAGGAAGTCGCCCGATCTCATGACAAATAAATGTTTGCTCTCCATCTCTCTCCTTTAACCGAAGTCATCTTTGTCTTGTGTCCTGTTTATTTTTACAATCGCAGGAAAGCAGTCGGAGAGGCAGAGGCCGCAGCTCTGCGTCGGCGAACGCACACCTTGGCAAGATTTTTTTTTTCGCTTATATGCCTGCAGAAAGAAAAAAAAAAGTAGAATATAAATGTGTTATGCATTAATACTGCACGCGCTGGTAGCCTTACATTATCCACATAGCAACAAAAACATTCTCGGTATCGATTCATTTTGGCGCACTGTATATGAGGTTTCGTCGGTGAAACATGTATATAGAAAGCAATGGATGATGCCTGGAAGTCCCACAGGTAACGCCGGAAGAAGTAAGGAAAGTCTTGGGAACTATGCAAAGGGAAGGCAGCTGGGGAGGATCAGGTAACAGCACATTTGTTGAAGGATGGTGGGCAGGTTGTTCTAGAGAAACTGGCCACCCTGTATATGCAATGCCTCATGACCTCGAGCGTACCGGAATCTTGGAAGAACGCTAACATAATCCTAATCCATAAGAAAGGGGCTGCCAAAGACTTGAAAAATTATAGACCGATCAGCTTACTGTCAGTTGCCTACAAAGTATTTACTAAGGTAAGTGCAAATAGAATCGGGAACACCTTAGACTTCTGTCAACCAAAGGACCAGGCAGGATTCCGTAAAGGCTACTCAACAACAGACCATATTCACACTATCAATCAGGTGATAGAGAAATGTGCGGAATATAACCCTCATATATAGCTTTCATTGATTACGAGAAAGCGTTTGATTCTGTCGAAACCTCAGCAGTCATGGAGGCATTATGGAATCAGGGTGTCGACGAGCCGTTTGTAAAAATACTGAAAGATGTGTATAGCGGCTCCACAGCCACCGTAGTCCTCCATAAAGAAAGCAACAAAATCCCAATAAAGAACGGCGTCAGGCAGGGAGATACGATCTCTCCAATGCTATTCACAGCGTGTTTACAGGAGGTATTCAGAGACCTGGAGTGGGAAGAATTGGGGAAAAATTGATGGAGAATACCTTAGCAACTTGCGATTCGCTGATGATATTGCCTTGCTTAGTAACTCAGGAGACCAATTGCAATGCATGCTCACTGACCTGGCAAGGCAAAGCAGAAGGGCGGGTCTAAAAATTAATCTGCAGTAAACTAAAGTAATGTTTAGCAGTCTCGGAAGAGAACAGCGGTTAACGATAGGTAGCGAGGCACTGGAAGTGGTAAGGGAATACATCTACTTAGGGCAGGTAGTGACGGCGGATCCGGATCATGAGACGGAAATAATCAGAATAAGAATGGGCTGGGGTGCGTTTGGCAGGCATTCTCGGATCATGACCAGCAGGTTGCCATTATCCCTCAAGAGAAGTGTATAATAGCTGCGTCTTACCAGTGCTCACCTACGGGGCAGAAACCTGCCCCGTAGGTGAGTAGAACCCTTTACCTTAACCCTTTACCGAACCCTTAAGTAGAACCCTTTACGAAAAGGGTTCTACTTAAATTGAGGACGACGCAACGAGCTATGAAAAGAAGAATGGGTGTAACGTTAAGGGATAAGAAAAGAGCAGATTGGGTGAGGGAACAAACGCGAGTTAATGACATCTTAGTTGAAATCAAGAAAAAGAAATGGGGGGGGGTCATGGGCAGGACATGTAATGAGGAGGGAAGATAACCGATGGTCATTAAGGGTTACGGACTGGATTCCAAGGGAAGGGAAGCGTAGCAGGGGGCGGCAGAAAGTTAGGTGGGCGGATGAGATTAAGAAGTTTGCAGGGACGACATGGCCACAATTAGTGCATGACCGGGGTTGTTGGAGAAGTATGGGAGAGGCCTTCGCCCTGCAGTGGGCGTAACCAGGCTGCTGCTGCTGATGATGATGGATCATGACTGCGTAAGACATCTGCGGCTGTGATAAATGTTGAATTACCGTTGACGAGAGCGCACAATTACGCCTGCTGACAGCTTACGCAACGGTTCTTCAACACTAAATTAATGAGTACCGGGACATTTTGGTCATGTTATTTTTTTCATTTCCCTTTTGCTTTAGTAGAGGCGCTGACTGAATGACCACGGCACCAGGTCAATCGATTGTTAGATAACGCAACGGATTATATCGCCGATAAGACGACTTCGAAACCCGCCCAATGTGCAATGCTGCCCCGTTTCCTGTTGATCAAGTACTTCCGTAAATCAAGAGTAGTAGTCACGTGGTCCCAAACGCCACTGACGTGCAGGTCGTTCTTACAGGTGGAGATGGTCGTTTTTAGGAAAGCTGAGCGGGAGCGGCGATCTCTGTGAAAAAACGTCATAGTGGATCATGCTTATCTCGTGTGGAATGCGAAGAAGCGCAGATTCGAGAAGGAAATAATCACTACGGAGGGGCGCACCCAGCCTTTGATCACGTGGTTACTGCAAGGCTTCCGACGACTGAAGCATGCCGTACCAGACGACGCATTTTTGCTTTCTGTGGGTTTATTTAAAAAAGAGAAAAAAAAAACTGTGTGACACTGTCAACGAGCCGAGGAGGTAATCAGGTAACTAACGCTGGATACGTGGGATAATATATCTGAATGGGGGTCCTCCTGGAGAGGTTGAGATGAATGCTTGAAACTGCAGTGTTTGAATTATCTTTAAATAGCAGTATATCTCATGGGACTATCTCATGGGAACCATTAAGGAGTGCGCAATAGAAGTCGGTGGTAACTCCGTTAGACAGGAAACCAGTAAGCTATCACAGGAGACGAAAGATCTGATCAAGAAACGCCAATGTATGAAAGCCTCTAACCCTACAGCTAGAATAGAACTGGCAGAACTTTCTAAGTTAATCAACAAGCGTAAGACAGCGGACATCAGGAACTATAATATGGATAGAATTGAACAGGCTCTCAGGAACGGAGGAAGCCTAAAAACAGTGAAGAAGAAACTAGGAATAGGCAAGAATCAGATGTGTGCGTTAAGAGACAAAGCCGGCAATATCGTTACTAATATGGATGAGATAGTTCAAGTGGCTGAGGAGTTCTATAGAGATTTATACAGTACCAGTGGCACCCACGACGATAGTGGAAGAGAGAATAGCCTAGAGGAATTCGAAATCCCACAGGTAACGCCAGAAGAAGTAAAGAAAGCCTTAGGAGCTATGCAAAGGGGGAAGGCAGCTGGGGAGGATCAGGTAACAGCAGATTTGTTGAAGGATGGTGGTCAGATTGTTCTAGAGAAACTGGCCACCCTGTATACGCAATGCCTCATAACCTCGAGCGTACCGGAATCTTGGAAGAACGCTAACATAATCCTAATCCATAAGAAAGGGGACGCCAAAGACTTGAAAAATTATAGACCGATCAGCTTACTGTCCGTTGCCTACAAAGTATTTACTAAGGTAATCGCAAATAGAATCAGGAACACCTTAGACTTCTGTCAACCAAAGGACCAGGCAGGATTCCGTAAAGGCTACTCAACAATAGACCATATTCACACTATCAATCAAGTGATAGAGAAATGTGCAGAATATAACCAACCCTTATATATAGCTTTCATTGATTACGAGAAAGGATAAGAAAAGGGATAAGAAAAGAGCAGATTGGGTGAGGGAACAAACGAGAGTTAATGACATCTTAGTTGAAATCAAGAAAAAGAAATGGGCATGGGCCGGACATGTAATGAGGAGGGAAGATAACCGATGGTCACTAAGGGTTACGGACTGGATTCCAAGGGAAGGGATGCGTAGCAGGGGGCGGCAGAAAGTTAGGTGGGCGGATGACATTAAGACGTTTGCAGGGACAACATGGCCACAATTAGTACATGACCGGGGTAGTTGGAGAAGTATGGGAGAGGCCTTTGCCCTGCAGTGGGCGTAACTAGGCTGATGATGATGATGATGATACAACAATAAGGTAATTTTATTAACCGAAATCACTAACATAATATGGGAGCTGATGACGATAATGAACACGGTTCACTTGCGCAATAAGCGACATCCCCTAATAACTTGCAAACATGATAATACTCGTGTGCGAGTAGGAGGCATTCAGTAACTGCCCATTATCCAAGTATCGTCTTAAAAAAATTGTCTTTAGTGCTGCCGCATTTGGAAAGCGTGGATTACGTCCTCGTAGTCAGATGCAGAAAGTTGAAACTATTATTTCTCTTTCCCAAAGTTCGCAAGAAAGGAAATCGACTTGAGGTGTACATAGGTTAGCAGCAACTGTTTTCCTAAAAGGTGTATGTGGACTACCGGTGGCGGTGCGGAAGCTGACGACAGAGGGCTATTGTAGCGCGTCTCCGTTCTTTTCTCTTTCTTTTGGTCACCGGCCAGTGTCAAGCTCATCCTGCAGTTCCTGCTAAAGCAGAAATGTTTGAGGTTGGGCACTTCTCGAAGAACTCAACTGTGGGCTCTGGATCGTCTTTCATACCAGGCGCAGAAAATGTGACATAAAGGGGTGTAATCCTGTTTCCTTCGAAAAGTATTTAACCTCTGTATCCCATTCACTGCCCCCCTCCCTCACTTATCATTTCTACATGCTGCTATATGTCACGTCAATATTTCCCCATCAATCTTCCGACCGTCGATCTCGCCGAGCGATTCCGGTGGCCTTCTTGAACGGCAGCATTCCATTTATTCCCAGGAGCGGTAACGAGCAAACCAATGCGCTTACTTCCTGCTCAGCTCTCTGCCGCCGCCAATTACACTCTTGAGTTTTTATTTAATCTTTCCCTCTTTCTGGTGGAACAAGCAAGCTGTTGGCGAGCGCGAAGGTCAGACCAGCACCCGTGTTCTCGGCGTCTACAAGTGACCCGTCGTTTATCTGGTACCAGATCGAAGTCCGGCTCCGCCGGCTAACTTCAATTCCGGCGATTATCTGTTACAAGCCGTTGCTCTTGCCTGTGAGTGGGACTAATTGTTTTCTAGACCAGATGCACTATATGTTGTGGCCGCCTCTGTGTATACGTAGCGTACCATCGTGTCGGTTGAAGCCAAGTTCTTTTGGAAACGCGCAGTCGACCGCGTATGTGCGCTCTTAAACTACAGAAAATAAGACCCGGAAATGGAGGAATGTTTGGAAATCGAATGTTCTCGCGATATGTTATGTACTGTATTGTTTGGAATAAGTCGGGTATCTTTTATGTCATATATGTGAAAGTGAATTGCTTTTGTTTGTAATGCTGCCCGTTCACCACTTTCGCACGTTTTGCCTCTACACGCATTGTTCCTATAAGGTGTTAATACCGAAATATAACATGCATTGTAATTCTTTTTTTTTTTTTCAGCTGACGTCGTCCGGTGGAGCTTCGTATACGGAAACTACAGCTGCTACTTACCTGGGGTCACAACGTTGGATGAATGCACAAAGCCCGGAACGAGCATTTACAAAGAGCAAAATAAACATTCCCTCATTTCACAAGACATCTTGCGTCTTCATTATGAAATTGCACGTGACACATTCAATTGAGACTTGTAAAGGTAGTTCGCAATCATCTTTGCTTAATAAAACGATTGCGCACGAAGACCGCGCGCGGTTGAGCAGTAGAAACAAAACAAAACAAAAAAATTGCCGCGCCGATCAGCGCAGCCGCCATGACGCGCTCCAGGTGGCGTTGAAAACGTGCGCGCCCGAAAAAGAAACCGGAAGTTTCGTTTCCGGAAACCGGAAACGAAAGTCCATTCGGCCGGTGTGTCCGCTTGTTGAATTTCTTTCTCTATATGGCATCGTTAAAAGAGCGCGCTTTCTTGCGCTGTTTCTACTGTTCGTCATGAACTGCTGCGCCTACGGTTGACCTTCCTACGCTGCCGTCCTGCAGGCATGATGTGCAGCAAAGATATATATACACCGGATAAGTCGCGCAAACTTCAACGGGCCGCCGTCCGCGCACCTTTGTGAGGTAAAGAGGAGGTTTCGAAATAGCAGTGTTATTCCCGAGCTTTCACACCACACTATGTTACCGCGGATTAGGGTGTACTACTATTATAGTCGGCGCCTATGTTGCCCGTCCCACTCCGCCGTAGCCTTCGCAGTGCCAGGCACCCCGCTTAATTAACGCACTGAAGTACCTTTCGAGGCAAATTATTTCTGAAATAGCCTATTATCACTTCAAATGCCTTTGGCCACTTCGATAAAAAGTGGTTCAGGACCCTTTTAAGGTCCACTTACTATAACACTGCACTTATTAAACATGCAGGCAGAATTTTACATTCCTCATTGTGACTAAGGCTGATCGAACAAGATATTGCGGGCGGTAAATGCCAAACGTCCGACGAAAAAACGAAAAGAACGACAGCGGAGAGCAAAACGAGGGTGCAGCGGGAAATTGTATCTGCTAGTATTTGTTCTGTTTCGATCACATTGTTCAAGACCTGTATAGTCAGAACAATCGTACAAGCAACACAACGAATCGTTCATTCCTTGTCCCGCGTCTGTGTCGCGCTGCCCATATACTCCAAGAAACGTACAAGTGAAGAACCCCTCATGCCAGGCGTACTCATCTCATCATTAACAGAGGTGTTGCTCGAGATAAATGTTGCTTTACGTGTAAAAAAGGCGAGCTCATCTCGCATATCCTGGTCCCTTTCGGAGCCGCCTGGTCTCGGTTTATACGCAATAGCCACACCCACGTAATATATATATATATATATATATATATATATATATATATATATATATATATATATATATATATATATATATATATATATATATATATATATACATTCAGCGGGTGTGCCATATGCCAGTCGCCGGCGCACGTATGTCCGTCCGCAATGCACTCAATCTTCAGGTCTATTCGATTCAGCCAAGTTTCTCTGCCCCTTCTGCACCTATTCACGGTGCACTGCACCTACACCCTCGATTCCCCAAGGTGCAGCAGTGCACCCTGCACCCCGTGCTCGATTGAACGGGGTGCAATGCAAGGTGCTGCCGCGGTGCACTGCACCCTTGAACCTTGCAGCGGGTGGGTGCAGCCCGGCACCCCCTGCACTTTTTTGTTTGAGGTGTCGTGCACCTTTTTCTGAAATAGTGAACTAGAAGGGGGTAGTGGGGTCAGGGAGAGGCCGCGGGTGTGGCATCTCACGTCGATGCCGCTAGATGGCGCCACTAGAGCATGGGCTGTAAAACCCCTGAATCTCCCAAAGTAGCGTCATTCACTTCCCTCCTTCTCCTCTCGGCGCGGCCTCGACGGTGGCGCCGCCGGTGGTGGGCCTGCCGTAGCAGACGACGGCTAACACACTACGGGAGGAAATCCGCAGAAAAGTTCGTTCTAGCCCTGCGGAGCAGTTTTTTCAATCGAGATCTTTCTTCGTCAGTCGGTAACTGGCCTTTAGAATTTCGCGTTGGCATTGCGGAAGAAATAGAGAAAAGGACCATTATTCAAGGCGTATTTAAGGTGTAAAACGCGCGACGTTGAGAGTTCGTGTTGCTGAAACACGACGCAAGCTCGCGGTGTACTCAAACACGCGCATAATTACCAAAGTTTCAGGTGTTGACAGCGTGAAAGTATGTGTACGTGGTTTCGTAGGTTCATTTACGTACCTGCATGATACTTTTGTTCGGCCGGTGCGTGAGAGATTGCTGACCGCACACAGCCGGAATGGCTGTGTGCGGCTGTGAGAACAAGTACTGCTCCAGGAGGGCACATGTAATGGCTAACGGAGGCCTCTGAAGAGCACGTGACATTACAATAATTCAGGCGTCGCAGGGAGTGTTCACATGCGAAATTGGCTGTCCGCGATCTTATACCCCCTTGGCATGCACAGGCTACGGCGAGCCCCATCCAGCCCTGCTTCTAGCTTTGGTGTTCCCGTTGCCGCTTTGGTGCCCTGGAGGCGCCGTCAATAATACGAAATAATGACAAGGTGTTACAACTAGTAAATAAAATTTATTGAAGAAATACAATCGCGCCGAGGCGCCAACTTCTAAAGCAGCGCTAGAGCGCCCGCGCGAGTATTATGAAACGCCATCGAGGAATTTACCGGCCCACGTACGACTCTACGATCAAAGTGCACGTTAAACATCCCCAGGCGAGCTAGATAAAGTTATCCGGAGCCGTCCACTACGACCTGCATCCTAGCTTTAGTCGCTTCGGAACGTTAAAAACGTTAATCACCACAAACCAAATCAATACATGCGGGCGTACATTCGAAGCTAAAAGACTGCATCGTAAGTCATACTGAGCCTTGCAAAAGCGTCGAGAATGTGCGAACTTCTGGTGGAGCTCAAAACACACCCTGAATAAAGTCGCTTTTATGTCACAGGCCAGCTGCAGATGCGTGCATTTCACCGCAAGACGAAACTACATGAAACAAAGAGAGCACATTCGAAAAAAAAAAAAAGTCAAACAGCGTGCTAAAAACCACGCAGAGCATGAGCACACACTTTTTCGAAGCGGAAGGCGTGAACTAGGCTCGAAATAAGAGGTTGTGAGTAGCCGTGGCCCTTACTTCACTCAGCCGTGCGTTCTTTGCCACTTCCTCGAAGTCAGCCCGCCTGATCCTGCGAATCCACACTTCTTTTTGCGTTGCGCCCGCCGGACGGCAAAGCAAAAAGCTTTTTGCCTTCGCTATGTCTGTTGCGGCAACCGAAGGCGCAGCAGCATGGCATCGCAATTAAGTTCTCGGCCCTACACATTATATTACGCTAACGCACTCCGTCAGTCCGCCTGCCGTACTTTCGTCGCGCAGGCCCAACAATGGAGGTCGGCGCGCGCTCGAAAGAAAAAAAATATACAAAAGCGCGGCGCCTGCTTCCACGTGACACAGATTGGCCAATGGGGGAGCGGAGGATGTCGACCGACAGGAGCCATGGAGGAGGACGCGCCAGGGTGAGCGGGGTGGCGGAAAGATCTCAAAATGGCGCTATTTTTGAAAAATTGAGGGGCTTTAATGGGCTGTACGGAACGCAAAAGTCTGAGCACTTTCAAAGTAAAGAAAGCCATGTGCGCTTGGTGTCGCGCCGAAAAAAGAAATCGCGCAGCTCCGTAGCATGTTTTCTGAAAACTTCATCTGAAATTAAGACAAGGCGCAGAGAAAGGTGGAAAGGCGGACGTTCTTCAAGCTTGCGTGAAAATAAAGCCGACCCAACGAGTGCAAACTAACGGCCGCACGACTGATTTCTAAACTAAAAGCTCGCGAACACCGTAGAAGAGGTAAATATGTGAATGGGTAAATTGCTTAATTCATCTGCCATTAACAATTTTTATACAGGTCAGGACCCAATCGCATTCACAAGTTCAAGTGAGCCAAACATTTGTGGCGCATGTACTAACACATTCGGAACAGAGGTTCGATATGATGAGGTTTTGTTTACGAAAGCATATATCCACTGAAAGCTAGGGAGTTAATTAATCCTATGGAGATGCCACTATTATGCGGTCGTAGTGGTTACCAGGGATAGCGAAATTTCGTAACACAGCAAAATAAAGAGAACTCGTGGTGGCCAAAAACAACTCTTTATTGGTACAAAAGATGGGCAGCTACTCCTTTCTCAAAGTGCATGGCTGCTCCGAGTGAGGTACTATGAGGAGCGCCTCATGTTCCCATGCAATTTGTTTCCATTTTCAGGGTTCACGGCTGCTACGAGAGAGGCACTATGAGCAACGGCTTATCTTCGCGTGCAATTTCTTTTTACGCCGTTCCTGTCGGGATTGGTTGATTCATTTTACATAGAAGTGCAGCCTGGTCAGCACAGAGAACGCACACACAGAACGCCAGTGTAATCGGGAACACGGTGGCAACTCAGATGGAGGGAACACTCAAAGCCAGTAAATACTCAGGCACACCGGGCTCACGTTCAGACGTTGTCGCGGCAGCTTCATCGGCCTCTGTTTCCGTTTCACGACGGTCGGATTGCTCATCACCGCACACTTTGGACCTTTTGTACTCGCAACATGTCACGTCGGCGCTGCTTCGCTTCCTAGGTCGGCATCGGGCAGGAGCTGCGGCTTTCCTCGTGGAGTATGCATCTCTTCACCGTTTATTATGTGCATATAGTCTCGCACAGTACACGATGGGTCGAAATGAACTTCACAAACAGCACATGTTTCGTCGAGTAGTTTTTTTTTTATATCTTGGCGGTGCAAGTTGCGCTCCCAAATTCGCCGTCTTTCTTCATCTTTCGGCGCGGTGAACGACGGCTGCTTTCCTTTTTTCCCACTTATATCCTGTTTCACAGCTGGGAGCGAAGCAGTGTCGTTGCCGTTGACGTTACAACATTCCTACTTCTTTATTTATTTATTTATTTATTTATTTATTTGTTTGTTTATTTATTTGCTTATTTATTTACAATACCCCTAAAGGCCCTCGAAGGAGGGTATTACATAGGGGGGTAGGGGGGGCTACAAGAAAAAAAAAACACAAGTGTACATTCAGGTACAGCATACATAAAAAGAAAAACATTTACAAGAGATTTTTTTTCTGCTCAACAAGGCAGTGCAGTTATCATATTGAATCAAGAAACCAAAAAAAAAAAAAATCAACGTACATAAAAACGTCAGGAGTAAGCAACAACTCATAAAGCATAAAAAATATCAGGGAAACACTTAATAAGAAAACAACATATTTAACAGCACGTCACAGTAGGGCAAATTATTTCCTTAAATTTGGCTATGTCAGTTTCCATGGGGGTAAATCGTTCCAATCGATGATAGTGCGTGGTACGAAGGATTGAGCGAAAGTTGATGACCGACACAAAATGCGTTTCACTTTGTTAGGGTGATCGCGGCGAGGAAAGATAATTAGCGGTGACTGAAAAAATCATCACGAAATGAGGAGTGGTGGAAAATTTTATGAAATAGTGATAAGCGAGAATGTTTTCGACGAAGGCTCAAGGATTTCAAACCGGTACGTTTCTTTAAAGATGTAACGCTGGTGAATGTTGAATAGTCTAAAAAAATAAATCGAGCAGCATGGTTCTGCAGGGCTTCAAGGTTAGAGGCTAGATATACCTGATGGGGATCCCAACCTGACGCAGCACATTCAATTTTCCGCCGAATGATTGTGATATATGCCTGTTTTCGTACGAGTGGTGGCGCTTGCTTGAGGGTTCGTTTAGGTATTCCAAGAGTACGGTTAGCAGCTGCCAGGGTTAAATTTATATGGTGATGCCACGTTAGGTCAGACTGGAAATGAAGGCCAAGATATTTGTAGGAAGTGGAAGACTCAATCGTGCTGTTATTAATGAAGTAAGTGTTTTCAATTGGAGACTATCGGCCGTTAAATGTCATTAACTTGGTTTTAAGCGACATTAGCCATTTGGAGCACCATAAGGTAATTGCATCAAGGTCAGATTGCAAGCATTGGCGATCGATATCAGAGGAAATTGTGCGGTAAATTACGACATCATCGGCAAAGAGACGAACCCGGGACGTTACGCAAGAAGGAAGATCGTTAATATATATTAATAAAAGTAAAGGACCTAGCACGCTGCCCTGGGGGACACCGGAAGTAACGTGGGCAAAAGAAGAATTGTAGTTGTTAGCGGAAGTAAACTGGGAGCCTGGAGGAAAGAAAAGCTTTAACCCATGCGAGGACGTCAGGGTGAATGTTTAGGCATGCAAGTTCGAGAAGTAATCTGTGGTGCGGAAAGCGATCAAAAGCTTTGGAGAAATCAAGGAAAACTGCATCTACTTGTAAACCAGTGTCAACGGATGAGTGTAAGTCATGAACAAACCGTCACGTGTTCGGCGGACTGCGCGTGAAACAGACTCGAACGTTAGGTTGAAACACCAAAAAACAGTCAACTTCGCGAATCAAACCCGTATTAAGAAGCGCGCGAAGCCCTTTATTCTATTAGCGGCGAGAATTAGGAGTGGCGCCCTCTCGCGAGTGACGTCACGGCCAGGAAGCCGCTCGCTGCGGCTCGCTCGGCTGCCGCGCGCGTTCGTTCCCTTCGTGTATGCTTGGGGGATGGATGGCTGGAGCCTGTTGTAATCGCACCGCTGGCGCGAGTTGTTGGGAACTCGGCGCTGACGCCCGTTGTTGCACCTGGGTCGCAAGCCCCAAGGGTAGCGTTGGCCTGGCGGCCTGGGGTACAACTGGAAGCATCCGAAGGTCCCGGCAAAGCATGAGTCGACTGGTAACAACAAAACAACTTGTTTATTCTAACATCGCATAGAGTTGGCGGTCAGGTTGACCGAAGTAGAGAGACGGGAGAGCACGTTACTCAACAGAAGAAATCGGAGCCCCCCTTGGCGTCCGGGGGCAGCTGCTTTTATACTCTCGCAGTTGAGGGCAAGAAGGAACCCCTCTATAGACGAGCACGTGACTGTGCCGCTCGGGCACAATGGGATAAGGTGGCGCAGCGTCGTGTCGGCGCCACTCGGGCACAATGGGAAGAGAAGGTGGAGCAGCCGTCGTGTCGGCGCCGCTCGGACCCCCTCGCTTCACAGTTGTTGGGAGCTCCTCTCCCCGGCTGCCGCGCTTCGACAAGCGTGGGCACCAACATGCACATACACACACACACACGCACATGAAGACACGTGGCATTGGAACATGCCTGGACGCGCTTGGCAGGGAGGCGTAGCGGCGGCGCCGAACGGGCCAAAATGTCTGCCGCTTTGAACGAAGCCCTGGCGTCTGTTGCATCCTCGCCGGCTTTACCGCGCGTCGTAGGCGAAACGTAACAAGCCGTACTTGTTGAAGGGTATGACGGCTTGTTTCTGCTGCCATGCCTGAACCACAATTTCTTCTTCAAAAGCGTTTGAGTCGAGAAAATTTGCGGCTTGATTATCGCAAGTTATGTAGCGTTGAAGGGGTCTACTGGTTTTACAATGCATATATGCGCCGTGTCTGTCCATAAATTTTGCGTAAAAAGAATTTCTGCAAATTCAACACGCGAAGTTGTGCGTGATGCTTCGCTAAACACTTAACATTCCCTTAGTATTTAGCTATGAGAGACATTGCATTTTACATGGAAGAAAAATCTTGGTAATTGGCGTCAACATGTTAACTGTGTTAGAAAGGCACTGCCCAGCGAAACTGTCATCATGATTCTTATTACTCTGGTGAGTTGTTCTAGTGAAATATGGGCATTTATTAATGCGTAAAAGAGAGAGGCGCGCATTTCTTATGAAAAAAAGTTTGCTGTTATTTTCACCCCTCTCTGAAACAGGCCTCCAAAAAACGAATTGCTCATGCCTGCTAACACGACGGCGCGTCATGTAGAGCATTTACATATAGTAGCAATCACCTGTGAGAAATGTTTCGTGGTTAAGATCGAGAGCCAATCAATTGCAAGCGATGAAATGTTTCATGGTGGCTCTCAGTAGCCTTTATTGACAATATATGGCACACCCCTCACGCAAGGAAGTGAGGGGTGTGCCGAAGAAGAAATTAAGAAAGAAACTAAACTTCAAACTTCAACGGTAGCAACCAACTGTCGGTATGGCGAGGCACGCATTGCATGCGAAACCCATCAGTTCACTACAACTTAGAATTCAAACCATAGTGGCATTTTTTTTTACGGCACCAATTGGAATGCCTAAGTATTCTCGACTACAGCGCAGCTTAGATTGCCTAGAAAAGGCAAATTCAAGGTTTTTCTGCCTCACCATGCCTCGATGCAGCGTTGTTTAATTATACAAACGGAGAACTATCCGCTTCATCAGTACATAAAAGAGAACCTAGCAAACCTTCCTAAAGAAAACACCACAAGCCTTACATATATCACTTGTTTTTTGACCCTCCACCGGGAAATTATGATATCTTCACATTGTCCCATACTACTAATGCTTGACGCTTCGACTTCTTTCCGGCTGCAGCCATACGGTCCAAAAGGCATATTTCACTAAAAAATTTGGGCCGAGCAGCCTGTGTCAGTTCGCCAAACAGATTCGTCATGTATATTCCTCGAGCAACAAGCACCAGTAAATTTCTCGAGTGAGTTGAACGTGTAGCACGGAAAAGGGAATATATATTGGTACATTCCTTTTCGTATTCTGCAAATAGCTGTGAGCCTTCATTAGCTTTACTTCAAGTTACCGCCACTTAAAATAAACACGCGAAGAACCACCTAATTTTGAGAAGCAGTTAAAGAAGCAAGTAGTGCTTGTAGAATCTAAGCTGCAGTGTTAAGTCCTCGTATTACTGCCGAGCGCTTCCTTGAAGAAATGCAAAAATTCGATATTACACCACGAACCACTCGTCATGAGCAAACCTGTTTTAGCGGATTATAAAATCACGGTAACTGTTGTAGAGGTCATATATAGCCAGCGTTTGTGACGTACTTGTAGCACCGCGGCAGGTATGGTACCATAACGGTATTATTATATGCTATGTATTTGCAGTTGTCGATCCGCGCATGAAAAACCCGCGATGGGCTGGTCTACGCTCCTTCGGCTGGCACTGCAGCGTTGCCTTTGGGAGCGCATTGTCGTCTAAGAAATAAGCTCTTTGAATAAATTTTCGTGACTGAAGACGTCGTAAAAATATATTTGAGATTACCGCCATACGTATACAAGCAGAGAGAACGAGGGCGAACAAGCGAAAACACCGCAGAAAGCGCCAGGACACGGCTCGAACTGTAGCAGACGACAGGCGCGAGTCATTGCCCTGACGTCACGCGAGCGGCGCTCGCAGCGCCCCTGTAGTTCGTTCTCGGGGCTAATACTGCAGCTGCAGCAGCTTTGAGCAGTTGTTCTACTAACTCTATGGCTTTGAGCTGTACAAGTGGCGCCACATGCGACGCAGAGCGCCACTAATCAGTCGTTGCCAAGCGCGTGCGGGCGAGTGCATGATGGCACGATGGCACTTCGAAAGAACGGTGCAGAATCGCGGTCAAGCAAGAATGGAACTGTTTACTGTTGCGTGTACGGCTGCCACAACAGCTACCGAAACACCGCCGGTAAGCTCCCACGGATAAAATTTTATGGATTTCCTTGGAAGTCGTACGAGAAGGAACGACGGGAGCGCTGGATCCTGGCCGTGCGACGGGCGAGGTAAACAAAGACGCTCTTCATTTTTTAAAAAAGTTTTTTCTTGGTGTCACTGGAAATTTGCTCATAGCGATCATGAACTTTGCCTTTCTTTAGGCCCGAAGGAGGCCTTTGGCAACCTGTGAAGAATCGAACCCGTATATGCAGCGCCCACTTCGTCGGCAACGAGAGAAGCTCGATAGACCGACACCCTGCCTACGTTCCTACGATTTTTCCTGCGTGCTATGGGAAAGGCGATGACGTGGCACCAGCAACGAAGCCTGAAAGATTTCAGCAGTGAGTAAGAATGTTCTGAGGCTACATTTATAATCCTGATTTTCATTACGGTATTCTTTGCTTTTTTGGGGGCTTTCTTCGTTACCTCGTCGCCGTCATCACGCTAAGCACGCGCACTGCGTCATTGGTCCTAAACTAGGGGGAAGAATTAAAGGGCAAGCATGCGCGATAGCCGCATTCCGACAGTGAAAAAAAAAAAAAAAAAACATTGCATGAGCTATGCGGGGAAGCTCATTTTGTTTGCATAGTTGAATGTGCCAGGCATGCTTACACTGCAGTATCTCATTGCATACCATGTATCTTTGACCATGCTAGACTGGAGCTGCGTGGGTCAGCAGCTGTGGGAGGGCCACCCATACACACTGCAGCATCCGGTGAAGCTTTGCCGCAGGAGGAGTTGCTTCTTGGTATTGCTGAGAAGCCCATTGCCTTTGCATCTGTGGTAAGCTCCCTGTATTCCTTTAATATGGGCTTTACGGGGAGGCGGGGTACCTTGATTGCAGTTACTTTACAACTTATTAATGCGGCACGTAAAACCATACAGCTCTGAGACAAGGCTAATGGTGCGATTTTCTGCCATGATAAATGAATGCATGGTATGTGCAAAATATATTACTCTAACATGTCACAGATACCAGTTGTACCTTAAGCAGTCGCACTTATAAAATATTAACTTGTCGAGCTAGATAATAAAAGTTATGTTAGCAACATGAGTGAAAAACTGTCATGTTTCCAATGAAGAGGTGAGAATCTTAGTGCAGGTAAAATTGTCTCTCGCCTTGAGTTAATGTCCTTATACCATTGTTCTACGTAAACGAGGCTAGTGCTATTATTTCACTTGCCGCAATTGTGCCAATGTAAGGACATACAAGGTTCTCTATGCCAGTACACAGCAGTAACAGACCTGCCTACCGTAAGTGTGCGGGTTCAGGATCAATTCTTAGTAATAAAAAGTGCGCCTGTACAACTTCACATGCAAAGTGCATTCCACTAGAAGCTAGTGAATGTGATGCTAGATGTTAATGAGTGGCATGAAAACAGTTCATAGTCCAAAAAAACTTGATTGCTTCAACTTCTCTTCGTGGATATACCAAACAAATGCTTATGCATAGTGAAAATGTGAGACAGATGTTCCTGTCGAAAAAAAGTTCACTTTTCAATATTCCTAGATAGGTTTGCTTGAAGCACAATGTTTGTGCTCACTTCATATAAAAGTACATTCGTGGTAAGGTCGTACTATATAATAATTCTTTTTCCTGATAGCTTCCACTCAGCACAATATGTAGGGACGAAACAACTTCTGGCACGCTTTCTGTTTCTTTATTACTCAAATCACTGTACTGACGACTTGAGTGCTTACTGCTTTGATTTGCATCACGTTTGGAGTGTCATCAGTCATCAAAAACTTTCAGGGCGTGAATTGAGTAATGCAGCCATTATAGTGTTTGTACTTGTACACGTGTGGTGAGTAGGGGTGCTTACAGTGGAAGCATGATTTCAGCTTTGTGTCTGCATATAAGTTTTAACTGACTTGCTTTCTCTCTCGTCTCTATTTCCAAAACTTTATACCACAGTCCTCTATTAATAAAGTAACAATTAAAACATGTAATAATTAGCTGTTTAATACTTCCAGATGACGCAAACAGAAGAAGATCAAAGCAGCGGTTGTTGCAGCCTGTTCCTTTCTGTGTCATCAGGAGGCTCGGCGTGTACGCAAGTGCGCCATTCAAACACCATTGATGCAGCTGTACAAGCAGTGCCAACCACTTTGACGACAAGCACTGGATCAGAAGAGTGCGGTTGCGTGTCCCTTGGTTACGACTCTCTCATTGAGTGCACACATGCCTTCAGGGAACTTTGTGGCGTTAGTACTGATGTTTGCTTTTTTGCTGATGTTTGTACTTTCATCCATAAATGTTTGGTGGGTCGATGCACCAATTTCGCAGAAGCTCGTCATTTTCTTGATGAAACTGAAGCTTGGCATATCATTCACAAGCCTCATAGTGCTTTTTGGTTTTCACCGCATAGCAGTAAGCCGCATATATTTTTCTTTTATTGGTCCACTTGCTAACTGTGATGAAGGAGTGGATACTTGATCCTTCTCTTTCTGTTGTTCAGGCGTCAATGAAAGCCAGTGTTAAGTTGCAGTATCCTCGCTGCCGCTATATTATAGACTGCACGGAAATTCAAACTGAAAAGTTACCTACTGTAGAACTAAAAAAGGGCACTGTTTTCACTCTATAAAGGTTGCTATACTTTGAAGTTCTTGATAGGAATTCTGCCAAATGGTGTTGTGACATTTGTATCACATGCCTACAGTGGCCGCACCATCCGTGGCCCCGCATTCAATAAAGGCAAAATGCAAAATTGCTCGTGTGCCATATTTTGGCCGCACGTTAAAGAGCTCCAGTGGCACGTGTTAATGAGGAGCTCGCTACTACTGCATTCCTCATAACCCATTGTGCAGTTTCAGGTAGTTAACATTATTCAGGTAGTTAACATTAATTTCAAATTATTTTGTTCAGCACTTCAATTGATGAGGTTTGTTACATTTAAAAGAGGTTAAAATTCGTCAACTGCATGGAGCAAATTCCTTTTATTTCACCCATCAAAATTTGAACAGATACAGTTATTCAAAATGGAGTTTGTGCAAGCATGCAGGATACAGAAGCACAGACGATGTAAGCGGGTGCTGCATTGTTATGGCTACATGGCTTGTGCTGCCTTATGGCCTGTATGTTTACTGCACTAACTCATTTTTTCAAGAAAATGTACCTACTAGCCCGTGAACAAATTATTTTAGATACAAAGCTTAAATATTTGTTCATGGTGCAGAGTTGTGACTAAGTAAATTTAGTGCTTCAATTTATTTTATACTTTTCTCAACACTTCTTTAGAAGCTCTGAGGTACTAAACCAGATTCTGCTTCCAACAATCGGTACTATCAACTTTCTCTCTGAAATGCAACACATTTTATTTAAAAAGATCCAAAGTGGTAGCATTTCTGCTTGTCCTAAGTTGTGGGGTTGCAGTAGCACTGAACTTAGTCGTAAGGAGGCAGCCTGGTGGGATTATATTTCTATCGTGTATCTGTACTTGTTTTTTTTTTGCCAGTTGTAACAGTACGTCATTATTTTGTGTTGTTAGGGTTGCTTTTCAACGACCCAACTTAAGGGGGCATTTTCGATTCATTCTTTACAGAAGCATGCCTGACTCGGAGAAGGCGCAAGGACGACAGCAACAGCAATAGCAAAAATAAGGGACCTCTGCCGCACCTCTTCGAGTTATATTTTGTTGATGATACCTTAATATCAGGGGACAGGCTGCATAATGTTGGTACAGACGACGAAAATGACCCAACTAGTCTAATGAGAGCATGGAGGAACTTGAGGCAGCCAATTTAGAACGGACGAAACTTCAAGAACAGATGCTGGGCGAAAAGGAAGATCACGAAGAAGAGTATCCGAAAATTTACAATCCCGTCTGCTGTGGGCACTGCATTACAGCACATTCACAAACGGAACAGTAAGTGTGCTAAATGTGCTTCCCACAGGAGGCAACGGAGAGGCTCAGAACATTTGTCGTGAAAGTAGATTTGAACTTGGATCCAAACAATACAGAGTCCCCGCAATCTCTCTTCACACTCAAGACACACGCATCCCCTACGTCCATGCCATCTGTGACTGCAGCTGGAGCAATGGAAGCTGCTGATGTGTTACATTCAGACATTCAGTGGCTTTTGTTCGAGAACTAAACTGCTCATCTATTTGGTCTACAAGTGCCACAGCATGGTATTTCTTCCATCTTATCAGCTATTTGTATGGCCAGCTCCAAATTCTGGAATACTTCAAAGTGGGAGCAGCAGACTGGCGTCGTGACTGTTGAGTTCAAGTTGTAGGACAATACAGCCGTCCAGGACTACGTAGTCGGCATGCCTACAAGAAAATGGCCAAGCAAAAGCCTGGAAAGGTACAAAATGACAAGCGGAAGAATCCTTCTGCAATTGGCTCTGGGAAAACCCAGTATTGCCATTAACTAGCATTGTCTCCACTCCAAAGTAGCTCACCGATCCTCACTTTAGATTTCTCGTGCTCAATGATAAACGTTTGCACAGAGCTATTGAAGTTTTTGATAATCAGATGTGTATGTAAAAACACACAGCCACTCTTCGATGCTCCCCACAGCGCCTTGGCTGCCTACTACATGAGTGGAGTTGCTCACCTAATTCATGCCATGCTTGAACTCTTAAACCTTGAATTTGATGAAAACCAAGTAGAAATTTGTGACCATGTAAAACTTGTACGGTCTCACTGAGAAACTTGTGCACAAGAACTGCATGGAAGTGGCGTCTGCCCCTGATTGTTGGAAATGACTTCTTTTTCGGGAGAGGGGGTTGGGGACATGCTATGCTTCCCTTTTGTATTAGTCGAGGAACTATCTGCAACTTTAACCACTTTTCAAACTTTCTGCTCAGAGATACGGTCGGCCACCACGTACTGGTGGGGAACAAACCGAACTGTGAGTCATCTGGTTTCACATGGTCAAGAAAATCTTCATGGGTGACATGGACTCTACGGCTGTCAAGTACTTACGAAACTAGACCATGTCAAGAATGCCTGTCATTGATTTCTCTAACAATGAGGTGTTTTACGATGAAGCGTTCAATTGCTGCAGTATCGGTACGAGTAGAAGGATTGCCCCTTGCTCAAACATCACGACAAGAAGGTGCACCCCATGGCCCTGGTGATGCTGTATTACACATTTGTACTCAATGCCAACTATACGGGGAGATCATATATAAGTTTTCCGAATTTTGACATAAATTCTTGTCCTTGAGCTGGATTATTCAGCGGCAGACATTATTTGCATGAGAAATTGAAACACATTCAACTGGCTCAAAAATCACTAACTCGCATATTAATTACCTTATGGTACATATTGCAATGTACTAATTGTAGCTGCTGAGTTTGCCAGACGAATCCACTTGGAATGAATTTCCAGAGTGACACCAGTTCAGAGACGTGTGCCATCAAACTCGCCATAAAAATGCACTTTTGCTCCGCCTACTTTTTTAACAAAATGCTGTATCATGTGTTGAAGCACAAAAGTAACTGGAATATCCATATGTTTTGTCCCACACTTCGGGAAATATATCGAAACTGGTGTCATTCTGGAGATTTGGTTCAAGTGGCTACAGCTTGCAAATCCACCGGCTACAATTCGTGAATTGCCATATATGCCGTAAAATAATCAATAAGTTAATTTGCAATTTTTGCTAATTAGTTGAATCTGTGTTTCGATTTCTCATGCTAGTAATGTCTCTTTCTTTGAATAATCCAGCTCAAGAATTATGCTATCTGCCAGAGGAAATTCCGCAAAATTTAAATATGACTACCGTATATAGAGACATCATAAAAAAGGAGCACCTGCTTATGCCTATGTAGATGAATGATAAAGCGTTGTCACCACCGCGCAATGCCTATGCTAATTCAATCGTAATTTAACTTCACCTTAATTAATATCCGAGGTCGTGAGTTCGATTCCCACTAACTGTTGAGGACTTGATTCCCAACAATGGTCGTAGGTTAAATTTCTTTAAATAACTCAACCTTAACTCTGCCTTCATTACATTCACCTTAGCACCAAAAGTCGCGGGTTCGAATGCCTTAACTGTATCTCAATTAATTGTGCCTTAACACCAGAGGTCGTGGGTTCATGTGCCATAATGAATTATATAATTAAACCTGTCTTAATTGACTTCATCAACTGCCTCTATTGGGTCACGTAGACCATTTGGACTTTTTGGATCATCATTGGTCTTGACAATGCCAGATTTCACACCTTGTGAACCATATAATGCCTTCGCATTATATGGTTAGTTTTCGTTGGGTTCCAGGTTAAATAGATGCATCTGAAATTTGCATAACAAGGAAATTCAATTCACATAATACACTGCTGTAGCTGCTGTACTTTTAAGGAAACCTTTGTAAATCTATGCAAATATGAGTTCTCATACCTTCTGGCTTACTGCCCAATGTCTATCCAAGGTGCATTGAAATTATTCATTACATTCAGTGCGCTTCGTCCATTTCCTTCTGTCTGACTTGTCTCTTGCACTTTTATTCAATTTAACCCTTGTTGCACTCGAGGTCTTGTGCACACTTTAAGGAATTACCCGAAACAACCCCAAGACTGCAAGTGCTTTACTATATCCAATGCAGTTCCTTCATGGTGCAGTTCCTTCACTTTTCAAATGTTTAACACCTGAGCTTGGTAGGACTTCCACACTCTCTCCCATAATGGATGTTCATTCCTGTATGCTGCTCTGGCTTTACTGTGTACAGAGTAGAGTGCGCTCTACTCTGTACAATTCGCCTGTTCCTCCTTGATACTGACATTGTCGCTGCCCCACCAAAACCATTGTGGAACTCCCTTACACAGCCTCGCTGTAAAAGTTGGTGCATCAGAGCCCAGAAATTGAATGCAATCCATTCACTCTATACACATGCAGGATTACTCTTGCAATGCAATTTTTATGTTCTTCATTGGACAAAGGCTAGAAAACTGGTAAATATGTACATACCATTCGGGGGGTTGAACTGGTAAACACGAGCTAGACAGACCCAGCTGCAGTGTTGGTTCATAAACTAGACAGTTGGCATGACTGCGGAGATGCAGGCAGGTCGTCTATTTGAGTCGCCTTCTTGCACCAAGCGGAAACTGAAAGCGTTCCCAGAAGGGTGATCTAAACATTCTACCTGAACTCCATGCTTCTCTGGTCTTACTTTAGATGGCCTTTGGCACCTTTCGTTGCAATAGCTACTTTTTTGCTTTAACCTGCTGTTCCTATTTTTAACCCAACCAGTCATGCTTGATCACACCTAGAGTAATGACCACAGTGTGACTCACGAACTGCATTGTCCTTTGGAGTGATAGGTTAAGTTGTGCTCAGCGTACGTTTAATTTAGAATATTTGTACTTTGTACTCATATTTGTTGTGTTTTGTTGATTGCACCACTCCTGCATGGGCCTGAAACAGGCCTGCAGTATCTGTAAATAAAAACGAATGAGACAGTGTGAAGCACTAAGAGTGAAGCTTGCAACTAGTGTAAGCGAACATAGCTGTATAAAAGATGTACAAGGCAACTCTCAGATCTTGATTTGCATATTTCTGTAGCAATGGCTTTCGTGATGTAATACTACATGCCTCGTAGAACTTTCATTACTTCGTGGACCTTCTGGCACAGCTAAAGAACATTTTCACTACCTGTTCCGCGCATGTCCAGCTTTTCAACTGACCGATTCCCTGGCTGGTGTTTTCCGTATACATGTCCGGCGCTGGAATTTCCAGTGATCGTAACCACCACAGCTTTGTGTCACAGTCATCACTGGCACTTGCTTTGGAACTCTAAGTGCTCATGCCAGCCATGAAGCAGAATAGTAGCTCAACAAGTGCTTAAAGGCAGTTTTTGAAAGGCGCATATTTAGATAAGGCTGTCCGAGCTTATGTGCAGTGCACAAGACTTGAGCAATTTTGTTTTCTTGCTCGCCAATCGGCTAGTTGGAAAAGCAGCACTCGGCGGTGACAAGTGACTCTCCAGTGATGCCTTTCACATGATGAAACATATGCAGCATTGAAATGCAGAACAAAGTGCTACAGCATTCTTTCAAAAACATTCATGATCACATTGGTGTGCCACCACTGGCTTCATTTAAGTTTTACTGCATGCATGCTGTCAGTGAATTGATGCCGCTCAATTAAAAGAGTATAAAATTAGAGGATATCTTGAGTGTGTTCAGGAATTAGACATTGCCCTCCATGATGAACGGTGGGACTCCTATATTTCAAGAGAAAAGAATGCGAGCTGTCGTTTCAACTGCAGTTCCCTTGCGGAATCTACAAAGTTCCTACGGTTGCTCGGCACTTGTGAAAGAGAACACGAAGGGGCTCATAGCTGTAATCATTCAGTTTTATTCCAAAGAAATGCTCTTGTAGAAAGCCTCTAGGTACAAGAATGCACAACTAAGAGATTCATATAAATACAGAAAAACACAGCTGAATACACTTCCTTTCACTGAGGCACGTTCCAAACAGTGCAGGGCGAGGCCAGATGCATTTAAAGCACAGTGCATAGTTTACAGCACTTCAACGACAGCTCACATCCTGGTATGAAGCGACAACTGAAAGTACAAGACACTGCCAAACAACACATTGTTGCAAGCATAGCACAATTTTTCCTTGCATGGGTGCGCAGATGCTTGCATTTGAGTGAACCGTGGCAAAGTGGCCATAGGAGCTTAGCCATCAAATAAACTGTGTGCATTGACATGAGCACACTGGCTGTTCCAAAACAGTGTTTCACACTGTTTAGCGGCTTTTCACAATTGGTATTACTCATATGTATTGACTTATAATTCACTTCAATAGTGCATGTAGTGCTCTTATGCAATGACATACAAGTTCCATGAATCACATTCGGGGAAGGTCCAAACGGAATTCTAATGAAATCTAACAGACTCTGAATGACAAAGACTATGAATGGTGAAGTAGACAATAAAAGGACATAACAGCATTTGTTTCTGTGGCAGTTAAAAAACAATACTGTCTGTCTAGGCTCACATAAGTGTCCTTGTCCGACAACTTTCTTGTTGAGGTGATACATTTCTGGGTAAAAGCAATGCAGATCAGTAAACACATGGTGGTGTGACAAGTGCCTTATGAAAATACAATTAGTACATAATTGATTCCTAGACCTGAGACTGTTTGTTATTGTGTTAGTTGTGTGTTATTGAAGCAGGCATTATCTGTGTTTATACGTTGTAGACAGTACAAAAATGGGAAGAGGGATAGAAGAAGGAAAAGCCTTAAGACCTCACATTGGACTAAAGGAAGGAAGCAAAAAAAAAAAAACCAGCTTGATTTACAATTTAAGCCACCAAACGGGGTGCCAACAGTCCCTTACGTGCAAAGAACTCGGTGGGTAATTTAGCTTCTGAACATAGCCACAGAAAAGAATTGGGAAAGGCAGCCAAACGTGCAGGGCTGGGATTTGGTAGTGACGCCAGATGCTATTACTTTTGCACTTTGTTAGTTGTCAGAGTGACGCTCTGCCCCCATTATCAATGGGAGCGGGTGGTTGTGAACGGTGCATAGTAAGTGTCATCATGAAATTAAGCAGAAGGAATCGCTACACAACCATGGCTCTGCAGTCCAAAAAGGCAGCAGCATGAAGCAATAACAAACTGAAGTAGTCATGTTGGAGGAACGCTGAAATACTGAGAACACCACGGCGTGAGTGTGATGCCATTCAACGAATATACGCCTGCACAAATTTGTGAAAGGACCTACCAATAATGGAGATATAAAGAGTGCAACATTTACCTTTCCCATTCCTCCTCAACATGTTACCCTAAGCTGGTTCACTGCCAAGAGCAATGCCAAGAGCAATGCCCTGCTTATTGCTCTGTTCTCACACTTTTTTCCACAGTGCACTTAAGGTGGTTACCTTAAGTGCACTGTGGAAAAGACTGACTCAAGGTTGACACCTGACAAAGCTGCCAGAGAGTGGCAAAGGAACGGTGACAGGCCGAAGGAGGGGTGGGGACGTACATGTTTGCAGCCTCAGTTTCCCAGTTTGCAAGAAGATTGGAGGAGTGCGCATGCATCTGCGATCTTTCCCTCAGTGCATGGTCACGAAGGATTGACTAATGACTGGCATCTGTGGGCTGTTGTCCGCTATTCAAGACATCATAGGTAAATCATAATAGAGGAGTCCTTGAAAACCTCAGGCGAGAGTGAGCAATCTCTTATGCGATGCGAGATTGTGGGTCTCCTGCTGCATGCAGCAGAATATTGGGCTGGCATGTTCATGGATTCACTGTCTACAGGATGCGAAACTTTTCTTATTGTGTTCAAAATGTGTTGCAGGAACCACAGCTGTCAATGTGCGTTTTCTAAGAATCTTTACTGAAGGCTTTAAAACAGGATGTTCTACTTTTGCACATAAAGCAACAGCAGTGCATGCAATTGAAGCCAAAACAGGTGCTGTGCAGAGGTGCTTCGTGGATGATATAGTTGCACATAGGTCAAGCCTTTATTCGTGTCCAGTTCCCCACAACTACTGACTTCAAGAAGCATATTCTTTTTGGCCAGTCGGTGAAGCATATCTGATGACACTCTGGAGCAAAAGCACAAGGCCAAAGGAAGACGGACGGGACAAATGCTTGCTGTATGTCTTGTCCTCTAAATCTTCCTATAGTCCTCGGCTATTGGGCTTCATTGGTGTGAAGCTACTGATGCTTTGGGTCGCTACTATTGGTTGTGAGCGGAGGATCCTGGTTCTTGAACAGTTAAAATGGCTGGGATGTATGTGAAGAATCACTTCTAAAATAATTTTTATTGTCAGCATTGCATGAAAACATTACCTGAAAACTAATTATGCTGTGGGATGTCCCATTATTGCCAAACCTTAGGCAAGTTGTTTTGCATAACTATTCATTCGTTTTAAGCACACAGTGGCCGTGAAGGATGGCACAGTAGACAGCCCTGCATCAGCTTAGACTTCTTGGAGTTCATTAAACATGTGTGAAAGCTTAGGAACAAGACCTGCCAGCACACACTTAACCTAACAACGTAGGGTTCAGTTGAAACATTAGCAGACTTGAGCAGAACACAAATTTTATGTGCAATGTGCCTTGACACTGCATCAACGTTAACTGTAACTTCCCACATTGATAATGGCAATGTGGGATCCTGAGGACATTTTTACATGCTGCTAGAAACGATGCAAGACGCTGCAGTTTCAGAGAAAGACAACATTCAGGAAAGAACAACAAAAAAAATCTGGTGCACACAAATATTGAAAGATCTAACAAGTGCAAGAGTATACACAAACAAAGCTATAGAATACCTTGAATCAAAATTTAGAAGCCTAAAACTGGAGAAGGTGACGAATAGTAAAACTTCCATATGCTCCAAGCCTGCAGTTGCAGTGATGTGAAAAGTAGGGTATGTCACTGTGCTTACGCATGAAGAGTCGGGGGAACTTTGGGTGGGGCGGGGAGGGTTATTTGGCCGGTAACAACCATATCGAGACAACAGACACCTTGCTCTTCTTGTCTTCGGTGACTGCTGGCTTTACAGTACATTGCAATTACTATGACTACTTGATGTGTGTGTGCAACCGTGCTTACAAACTGTTTAATACCAGTGTCAACTCAACACTTTTGCTAATTGGTGGATTCCACTGCCACCATACGGCTGTGTTCAGTGGCCACTAAAGAAAGCCTGTTGACAAACAACCTTTTCACATCAAAACTTATACTAGCAAATAAAAGCATGCATCACTGTATAAGTATTTTTCTTCCAAAACGACCAAACTGCCACAGTATTTCATTTAAATTCCGAGGCATTACGTGCCAAAACCACATTATGGGGTACGCCATAGTGGAGGACCGTGGATTAATTTTGGCCTTCTTTAACCTGCACCTAAATCTACATACGCTGGAGTGACTGCTTGCAAGCTACAATTGTACTACTCTGTGAGCTTTGCTGTGAGTTCGGTGAGCACAAGAATGAAAGTGCTTTGAAAAGCTCTGAGAAAACTTCAGAAAACCCATGAAAAGAGAAATTGAAGCAATGTCATTTGCTGCCAGCAACATTAAATTGTACGCACCGCTTCTTGTCAAATCGCGAACTAAACATCATGGAGCTACATCTTTGGAAGGAAGGTAAACTACCTGAGAACACTTTGAGCTGGCAAACGCTCTTCTGAGACAAAATAGGCCAACCCTTTAACCCCCCAAATAATTACTAAAAAATGTACCAAATTTACCTCCCTTTTTGTTAAATGTAGCCATGGATTTTTCTGTCATTATGATTCTGCAAATATATTACTTGATTCTTTTTACTTGACTACATGTTTTTTCCAGACTTCCACACCCCTCCAATGCTGAAAGTTTAAGCCAAAGGCAATTACCGACCGCAACTCGTTTTTGGCGGTGGGAGCAGCACAACATTGGGCTGAATGAGTGTGACTCGTCATAGGCGATATTGGTTCTTGGACAAACTCCCATGACAGTACAGCTCGGGATTGGGGGTTAAAGCATTAAGGTATATAAGTAGAGCGGTACAGTTGCCCTGCCCACAGCAGGATATTACTGCCCCCTTAATAACCACTTCTGCACCTTCAGATGTTACGAACATCTTTTGTCAACAGCTGGCTCTGTTGTGTGGCAACCTAATTTTCCAGAAAGGACACAAACGGTGTCCTATTTAATGCTCATCTCTTATGCTGAAGAATTTATGGCTTTATATCAAATAGCTCTTTTTTCTTTTTGGCAATAAAAAAAAAATTGGAGTAGGCTTAAGCTCTGCCTTTAAGAGGGGGACATGATAGCATCGAAAGATCCCCGATTTCTTTTTACACTTCCTGCCAGCTGCAGCGTATGTAACTGTGGAAACGCTCACGGCGAATGCTATGCACAAAGAATTTTCTGGTAGAAATGCGACCTCTTGCGCGGGCCGCCATGCGGCGGAGGCGAGCGCCATCTGGAGGTGTTGCAAGGAACCATGCGTGCCGCTCCATGGCCTCCAAGATATTCGCACGTAAATGACGGACGCTGTGGCCAGTCTATGAATGGTAGAAACACTAGAACAGGAGTTTGTTTGAGTGTTCGCATAACAGAATTATGTTCTCTCGTATATTTAAATTGAAATCCGCTGATATCATATCTGTAGGTTGTGTGCAAGTTGTACTTTACAATTTTTCAATGTATTTTAGCGTGAGAAATTCATTAGTTCAGTAACTTCCTTGCACCACATGAAGGGCCCTGGGTATGTGTGGTTCTAAAATTTTTGTCAAAACGACATCTCACCGTCAGATTTTCTGTGACATGGGGCCTTTAACGCTATCGCGTTAAAGGAAAAACAAGAAAAGGTGCCTTTTTTTGGATACCTCTGTGGTGTGTATTCTATATCATTGAACTGTTTGTTCACGCGAGCAGCATGTCTTGTTTGCATCAGATTGTTTTCATTTTTTAGGGCATTACCACCTGGTTGCAGCTGCCGATGCCATCATATCGTGCAAACTGTTGAAAACTTGCAACAATGCAGGAAATATCTGCTACCTCAACATTACACCACCATATGCTCTATCAATGGCTTTTCTTAGGAACTTATTCAGAATGTTTCATAACTGCAGCATCGAGGCGGGGGCCTAGAGGCAGATGCAAGACAGATGCAATCCTCAGACGTTTCTTGTATTGTTCAGTGGCACCAATGTGCAAAGTCGGGGTGATCACAAGTGCAAAGGAACATGCTAGGAGTGTTGAGTAGGGTTGAGTGGCACAAGCCGGGGAGCACGATTTAGTTAAAAATGGGATTCAACTTGTGATCGTGTTCTTGGACTTCTTGAGCCAAATTGGTGGCTACAAGGTCGTTGTCGCCAGAATTTGAGCTGGCTTGGCGATTCAAGATGCATTGGTGCACGTGGGGGGTGGGGGGGGGGGTGATTCTGAAGTCATCTTAGCAGTGTCTGGACCTGTGAAGAATGTGGTGAAGATGGCTGCTGGTCCAGCCATGCACCGAGCGTGTTACAAGTATGTACTAGGTCAATTTCCATGTAAACATAACAACAACAGCAATGGTGCTACAAGGTCTACACTACTGCATGCGACAGTTGCGACTCATTAGATAGCCCAATCATATATGATCATTGGCACTTCACACTGTCATAACTGTAGCAGCTGCAAGTTCACAAGGGCACTTTTACACACCTGGTGTTTGCTGAGAAGTTCAGAACATGCACAGACAGGAGGTAGAGGATAGGTGAACTAGTTTGAGCATGTATATAGGGAAAACAGGAAGTGCAAAACAGTTGGATCACTTGGATTTTGTGTGGGTCTATTCAAGACTTTCAGAATGCTGCAATTTTGTCTTGGCATATACAGCAAAAAACCAGAAAAATTCTTGAAGCCTCCTTCATCAAGCATAGTGGTGTTAAAGCATACTGTGTTAAACAGCCACAAGTTGTGCTACCTGAAAAATGAAATTAGACACCTTTGGTACATGTGCTACACTTGAAGCACATGGCCTGACAATTCTGCTGAAGACGTGGCTGCTATCATCGTTAATATTTTTTAATTCTCTGTTGATGCTTCTGATTTTTCTTGCCTGTCCTGATTGTTTTATACCTTTTCAGTCAACTTTTGTGGAGAGTAAGGACATGTTCATTTTCTTGCCCATGTTGCTTTGCGCTTCCCGTTTACGAATGTGATACAAAGCACTTCAGTAATATATTTGTGCGTGTACATGAGCACACGCTTTCGTTTTCAGGTATTTTGCAGTTTGAAAAACCTACCCCATACTGTGATCTGAAGCATACTGCTATGTAAAGCAAGGCTGTTTTTTTTTTTTTCAGAGCACCGTGCTGGAATTGCTTAACAAGTACGTGAGCTATTGGAATAAAGATGGCGTATCTTATATAATATTTGTTTAATTCACTTTCTTACACACACAGTATCTCAGTGGTGTAGCATGGCACAACCAAGAAAGCATAGCAGTGACAATGCCTGACTTCTCTGGTTGCGCTGTTCACATGTGGTGAGGAGCAAGTGAACAGAAGTAACAGGCAAAATAAATCAAGTTACAGCCAGATGGTATTTCAAGACGATTTGTATCACTGTTCCAAGACAATGGCTGTGGTTGTCATGCACAACATCAATATGCGTTATAATCACAAACTTTACATTTTACTTTGCTCCTTTCAAGATGTCCTAAAATCAGCCTGTCTTGTCGCATACACGTGTATATGGTATTTCATGGCATTGATTAAAAAAAAAACATTTACCAGGACATTTTTGCAGGCATGTTCGTGAATGCCCCACGCGGTAAGAGGACCTGCATGACATCTAAAGCCTGATCTTCACCACAGTTTTATTTGGTCAGAGTAAGAAGGGGAGAAGCTGCAAATAAAGTGACACTGAGCAAGAGAGCACCATCGTTATTAGCAGCAGCTTAATTGTGTTCACTGCAGAACAAAGGCTCACCCACAGTTGTCTACTTATTCCCATCCTGTGCTTACTGCAGGCCAACTATATGTATACTGAACCGCACGAGCTTGTCACTCCATTTGATCCTCTTTCATGTCTGCATTTGACAGACAATTGCATTCAGGGAGGACACCCTTCTCTTGGCATCCACTGTGCTGCCCTAACATGCTGTTAATTGCTAGCTCTATGCATTACATGCCCTTGCTGACACCCATTTAATTCTCTTATCTTCGGCAAGAACAATGTGAACACGTGTTTCTCCTTCACAAGCGAGGTTTGTTAAATGTCACTAACTCAGCGGTTTATAATGAGGAATACAAACACAGATAGCCAGCAGTTAGCTTTTTTTTTCCCAAGTATATATTTACATACAAGCAGGCCTTGCCTTTCTGTAGATATAATGTCAAAGCTATGGCACCATAAACACACCAGAAAGCAAATTTTAGGGCTAATACACAACTACTAAGGACTCAGGTGCATTTTCTACATGCATAACACAAATGGCATCAAACTCTGTTAAGTTCAGCTGCCTGCGATTAAATTGAGGCTATGTAATGCCATCTTCTGACAAACCCTGTCAAAACCAGAGGCAGCTTAACTCGTTACGTGCCGTACATTTGTTTTGCACATTGCGTTAACATCACAGTGGTGTCAAAAAACGAAAGAGCTCACAACATGAACAAAACCAAGCAAAAGCAAGAGCTTCTTGTAGAGCTTATTGGATCCTTTATGTCCATTCGAAAAGTGATGCCAAGTAAAATAAATGCAAAAAAACCAGAGAGGATATAATGGCGGAAGAACACAACCTTCTTCTAATAGAATGGAGCAAAATGTAACTGCAATCATGCTAGAGATCTTTAGCAACTTCGTTTATATGGTCTGCAAGAGTTATACAATCCTTAAAACATACACAGAGGAACATTCAGGCCCAGTTTAGACAGCTAAAAGGAAGTGGCTGACCCGTACCATATAACCAAACAATTAAACAGTGTACCATATGCACACGTTGCAACAAGAGATAGGCAAATATAAATTGCAGCACTTCTTACGTGTGGTTACTCAAAAAAGTGAAAAGTGGCATCACTTGTACAGTCTTTGTCTAAAGTTTACAGACCAAGGAATCTCGGACAACATTTAGTTTTCCTAGAAGTATGCGACAGTAGCCAGTAAAACTGCGCACGACTGCGTTGTTTATATACACGATAGTACAGGCTGGAAATTTAAATACCAGGCTGTGAGACCAAGGTATTGAGATATTCAGTATATTTTTTTTCAGATCTGGTGGTCCGTAAACTATTGAAGCCGACTACACTTGACCACAGCACAACATCAGCAAGCACACAGAGAACTCCCACGAAAATGATGACAGAGTTTTAGCACCTTGTAAAGTGGCATGCAAAGTGCAAATAAACAGAGGGGACTTGCAGTACTTGCATAGAATGCAAAGCCAGTTTTGTGTATTGCAAACTTCTGCTATTCTAGAAAGTTGGCATCGGAAGCCATGTGCCCAAATGATGCCCAGCATGGATACATGCTGGTGCCCTTCAAAGTGATGGCAACATGTGTAACACCAATCATCAACTTGCTGTGTTGAACTGTTGGACTCGCTGATCGACAGTAGATGGTAGTAGTAGTGGTAGTAGCAATGGCTTTCACTTCACGTCATTTTAATTTGGTGAGAAAGTGTCGGCAAGGACTTTGCCCCACATTTTTTGTAGCATTCTCAATTACTGGTGCTTCTAAACCTAATGGAGGACGTGTTGCTAGAGTGATGCCATTGAAAGGATGTACAAACAGTTTGCAGCTTTTTGCTGTTTTATACTATCTGGATATTTTTGGAACCTCTTGGCACTCAATGGCTGCAATTTTCGCAATATTATTGGCACTTCCAAGTGATGACTAGTGTTTCTTGCTTGAGCACCTTAAGGTTTCCTTCTGTTTTCAGTGGTCAGTAGATGGTGCTGTAAACTTTAATGGGTCTCTTCATGCAGCACTGTATACATGTCACTGATAGAATTTGGGTTATGGGTAGCAAAGCCTTTGTATGCAAGCCATACTAAGTGCCTTGCTGCTTTGCTTTCGTAAGGAAACTTTTCGACATGGGTATCACAAGACTTCTCTGCGTGTTACTCCGTACTGCATTGTGGTGAAGTATGAATTATTACCAATTAGCTCGCCTTACTGTATCCCTTATGTGGCACCACTGTGCATCCGATGAATAAACAGACTTAAGCCACAAAGCTACATCTGGGAACGAAGCATCCCAACATTGCACACACTGCTTAAAGGGACACTAGAGAGAAACACTATCAGTCTAAACTGATATTTAAAACCACATTTCCACTAATTTTGCAGTAAGAGGCTGATTATTACAAGATAAAGTGAAGGTTAAACTTAATATTATTGAATGATGTGCTGAAACAACGCCAGTGCTGGTACATCATGTGTGGCATCACAGATTTAAACGTATCTGTTTTGTATTTAGGCCATTTTCAGTGCTGCAAATGTAATAGAAACTTGCCAAGTTCAGTCCTTGACTCTTTTAAGATACAATGTGGTCCGTTATTTCCAATAAAAGATTAAATAGGCCAGAGCACGTGCCATGAAATGTCCATGACGTCACTTCAAGCTGGTGTGGAAACTTCAAGGCAGTGTCACCACCCATCTTCGTTCCTGCATCTTTGGTGGCTTATCAAGCCACTCTTCACTGTAACAGTGGCACCTCTGGCGTTGTAGAAGCGTAATTTACTAGTACAGCTAAATTTATTTTTATCGTAAGTTCCTATTTAGGGGGAAAATAAGAAAGAAAAAAAAAAGCACTCTAGCTTGCTGTAACTTGTTTGCATGTCAATTCGTGCTAACAGAAGTTTGCGAGCTACTCGACGACACAGAAGGTACACTGGTAAATCTCGGCGATTGACTCGAAGCTGCTTTTTATCCAGCTCTGTAGATTGGAACACACATTCGTCTGGATGACTCGGTGCGAGGCGATGCGTTCCTCTTGTTGGCAGATTCGAGGAGACTCGTTAAACATGTGCCAGCTAAATGCGCCACACCTGCGCTGACCTGACTAGAAAAACATGCCTCTCCCATCTCAGTGCTGAGGAAAGCTGCTCCTAGTCAACCACTGGAAGTTTTGCACTATGACAATGGTGCATACATATTTCTTTCCTCGGAGATCTCAATGAAGCACACTGTGGTGGCTGACGTGCATTTTTTCACACCTGCTCCATGCTTATTTATGAAGACTCTGATACAACTTGTGTGTGTTTCTGTCAGGCATGGCTGCGTACAAAGCTTTTTTTGGAATATGAAAACTGCAAGAGTGCTCGATAACTTGGCAACATTGGTTTCCAGCCCGAAGGGAGGAGGCGTGTTCTGAAGGATATCTGCTTGTAAGTAACACAACCCTGAATGGTAAGATGCAAGCCACATGCATGAACCATGCTATTTTTGAGCTTTCTCTACAGCTTCTGCATACATAGCACGAGATGGCTGGATAGGATTCTTCAGGCCACAGGGAAGTGTCTCAGTGAGCTTAAAGAACTCATCTTAAGCAGATGTAATTGGTGTTCACAAGTTCATAGTGTTGCAAAGACTTGCAAGTGACTCGATGATACGTAATGTAGTGTACATGGCATAAAACACCTACTTGCAAATGTTACAGTTACCTTTCTTCACACTGTGCAGCTTATATTCAGCACAAGTAACAGTTGGCATTCATAGTTTACAGGAAATACATTTAGCGAAAATGCTGTATTCTTGCTTGCAACCCAGTATTGTGTTGGTTGTGCACGCAACTGCCAATCTAAATTACAGGCTGCATGCCCAGGCTGAGGAGACGGTCAGATTCTTCAGAGATTTCGCGTCTCCTTAACTTTTGACGCTGACTGCAAAAAGTATTTGCCAAAGGTATAAAGCCACGACGCATGTGATCAGGCCCGTCAAGACCAACTTCTGCAGCTCTCAAGCTATCACGAATATGACCACATTTGACATAGCAGTATATAACTTTTATGCGCCTGCTATGCATGTGACTGGGCACGAAGCGACTGAATCCCTGTGGCGTTCACACCTCCACTGGTTACTCTCTTGGGGTTTGGTGTGCCCTTTGTGCTCAGAATCACTGAAGCAAGACTTGTCAACAGTGCAGTGGCTTCAAAACTTTTGACAGTGACTGTGTGTGCAAAATCACTGAACATAAATAGACTTTCTAAACAGAGTCCTACACTAATATTCTTGCCCCTGCACTTCCCAGCCAGCTTCCATGCCATTACACCTTTACAGTTAAAGGCAAAATATAAGATTGACAGCAGGAGCATGCTATAATGGCACATTGACAAGACTTCCTTGAAAGTATTACTGGGAATGTTTTTTAGGGGCTTACAGTCACTTTCAAAATTTAGTTTCGATCTCGTAAGATGAAATCTACATTTCGTTACCTTCTAACCATTGAGTCTGCCTAATACACACATGCCCACAAAAATGGTTCCATGGCACCTATATCGAAACAATTCATGAAACCATTCTGTGGTATGTTTAGTTAACACAATCACAAGGTAATCTAACAACAACAACAAAAATGCACCAGACATTTAGCCGTGTCACCACATTGCATTGGAGGACAGTTTCATGTCGACCTCCTCGGGAAACGTCCACTGTTGACAACTTTTACTGAGCTTGCACAGCTGATCAACATAAGAAGTCGCTCTGCATGGCCAACAGAAATAAGTGTTTCCAGCTGGAAAGCTGTGCACACTGTCCAGTCTAGACGGGCAACCTAACAAAGACTGGCAAAGATGCCCAGTCACTCAAAAGCTATTTTAAATTGGCAGTCCAAAGAAACCAACAAAAAGAGAAACTGCTCAAGAATGCGCGTGTGGTCAGGTTGCCTTGACGTCGCCCATCTCTAAAGGTACAGTTGTCGCGCCTTCTCCTGCAGTAGCGCCCGACTCAACTTTCTTGGTGGTAGAAGGAAAAAGGGCGTTTTCATCTGCTGAGAGCTTCAGTTTCTGTAGGAGCTCCTCGTTCTGCTAAAAAATATAGTGAAAAAAAGAAAGAAGATAAGGTGATGGAAGGCGTAAGGCTTTAGCCACACTCTGGCCTTATTGTACACAGCAGATATCTTTTACAGCACTGTGCTGCGCAAGAAATCTCGAAATTGCATGTGCATACCACCTGCACTGTAATGTGGCCTATGTGCAAGGAAGTTACAAATAAAAACATTCTGCAGTGGCAGCCCCTGCATCTTCCAACAAGCAGAGGTGAAGCCAGCGCTTGCCTCTACTTCACATTTGAACGACAGCCACACACACCAGCTGGAGCCTGCTTCCAGGTTAAGTGCCTTTGTTCTGCTGATGTAAATGCTAAGCTAATTGGAAAATAGAAGATTGTTGTTTCTAAGTATTACCTTTGGCTGAGTACTGATATAATAATCCCCCATAAAATTTGCAAAGACATTCAAGTTTAATTCTAAAACCTGTGACACGAAAACGTTGTGTTGGATCCGTAAAAGAGACCCGCACTCACCTGCCCCCCTCCCCTAGTGTGCGCTCCCTCCCATCCCCCTCGTACGCACTTGATCACATGACCTCCAACACTTGACATGTAGGAAGACTGTGCACATCAATGCACCATACTTCCCTGACTTGCTCTCCCACACTTTCCCTAACACCCACAGGCACACTATGATCTCATCGCACTTGGACTTTATGCAGAACATCACAGTGACAGGAACGACAGTGGTGAAAATTTGCCGGGAGTATGACAATAAAACTGTAGTTAAGTGGGATGATGGGTTCAAGTCCAAGTAGTGGTGCGAGTGGAAGGGTAGTTGGTAGTTATAAAATAATGAGCCTTTGTCTGAATGTCGAGCTCAGGCAGAATTCATAGCACTGAATAGTGAAACTTTCAAATCAAACAAAATAATAATAATCTGTAAATATGGGTTTTCGACATCGAGTGCCAAACATTTTTCATGTTTCTTAAGAAACAGAAAATAAAATTTGAAAAAAAGAAGAGGTTTGATATTTTTTCCTTAAATCCATGCAATGCTTATGAAAGTCTCCTTAACTGGCTGAATTCGTTTCTATTCACTAACTGCAAACTTTCCACACTAGCATGGGAACACCATTCACTCCCATGTAAGCGAACATTTTCATGGGACAGCTTGAAGCAGACTTGCTGAAATCCTACTCTTTAAAACCCCACATCTATCCTCGTTACATTGATGACATATTTATAATATGGGAACACAGCACAAGCATGTTAACCGACTTAATTAGCCATTTCAATCACTTTTACCTGAGTATTAAATTTACTGCTCATCACTCTCTTAGTCAAATCAACTTTCTTGACATGACGGTCTACATAGAAAACGGAAAACTGAGAACGACACTTTATCGGAAGACTACGGATAGCCAGCAATATTTAGACTACAACAATCATCACCCGCGACACTGCAAGCAAGGAATTTTTGTCAGACAAGCGAAATGAATAAGAAGAATCAGCAGTGAAGACGATGATTATATCCACTACCTAAATTACCTTAAAACAATGCAGCAGAAAGAAACTATCTACAAGTTGCTCTCGACAGAGCTTATGATGTCGCGTCAAGATCGGAGAGACAGCCGAAATTAGCTAAGAAGCAGCATACACCAGAATCTGGCAGACCGCCAGCCTTTAGAACAAAATATTCTAATGCACTCCCAAACATAAACAACATCCTACGAAACTACCAACCAATATTAGCAAGTAATGAGAGTCTGAAAAAAGCGTTCCCAGGTGTACCGAGGGTTACATATCGCTGCAACAGAATCATCAAAGACATGTTGGTGCACACAAATGCCAGCCAACATCATTCCCTCGTAATAAAAGTGTGTTGTCTCCCCAGGTGCAAAACCTGCAGGCAACTTCAAAGTGACATTAAAATTAAAAGCACCGCAAACAGTTATACAAATGAAGTCAAGACTAGCTTTACTTGTACAAATTCGGATGTGATTTATATGCTTGAATGTTCCTTCTGTAAGAAACAATATATCGGTGAAACGGGACAATCAATGAAGATCAGATTAAACGGACATTGCGCGGACACAGCTAAAAGGCTTCCGAAACCTGTCGCTGATCATTTCAACTAACCAGGTCATAACTTTGATGAACTTAAACTCTACATCTTACAGTCAAATTTCCGTTCTGAACGAGAAAGAAAATACAGACTCATACCTTATCCTTAAGTTTTAGACATTGGAACCAATAGGCATAAATGTTTAAAAGGAAGCTTTAGAATCTATTCACTATGATAAATTTAAAGCTATAGGCAACGACGCTTAGTTTGGTTGCTTATTGTTTTTTTTTCTGTTTCTTTTTTTCCTTTTATTTATCTCTTTATTCCATTTCAGTATTTTTTTCACGAGCACCAGTTTCTGCCCCTCCTTCTATTATCTGTTTCAGACACATGATAGCTCGTGACCACTGGTGAAGCGGGTAATAGATGGGTAATGTGCACGCCGTTGACACACCAGCTGACACACGGCAGTTGACATGTGACTGAGAGACGGCTGGGTCACCGGCCTTGTGCACAGCACTCCTTTATTCTCAATTCTACACCCTTGCCGCTAACACACCTTCACTCATTGCCGCACCCACCCGCCATACCCCCTCTCCCCTTTAGAAGAACCCTGCCTATATATTCTGTGCCGAAAAAAAGCATATGTTGCCTTGAAGAAAGCTGAGTCCACTTATCGAAACATTCACTCCCGCTTTCACCTTGTTCATGTTTTGCTCATCGTCTTGAATTTCCATCTCCCGCCTTCCCCACGTTTTCCCTGATCTGCATATGATATTATATGCAATGTTGATGCAAGAAAAAATATTTTGGTACTTGAAAAAATCTAGAACTTAGCAAAGGCATATTGCTTTCAACAAAGATATTACACGCACCAATTCCAGTTGCAGATAAGATGCAAAATTGGCACTGCATTGTGCGTGAGAAAACTCATAGCCTCGTCCATGAAGTAAGACAAACAGCAGTAGCTGGCTTGCCTGACAAAGCAAGCAGTCCACCAAATGTCCTGCCAACTCACAATTTGTGGAGCAACACATAGGAGGCAGGATGGTTGCGTGCTGGGCTAGTCAGTTCACTACAACTTATGCAACAGCATGAAAAATAGGGAAAGGACAACGACAGAGACAGTGAAAAGAGCATTGACTTGCTTATGCAAGAGAGGGGTGTGTAAGCATGCCATCACTTACATTGATCAAGGAAGAGCTAAGGTAAGATATTTTTATGGTTGGTGATTAGGACTATAGTGATAATCAACTTGTGCCATGCATGCTGATTGTTCTTTTTCTTTCTCCTGTCCTCCTCTTTTTTTCCCCTTTCCTGCTGGTGCTTTGTATGAGCATATATGCCTAGCACTGTCAGTAGAATAAACAGTTGGAAGTCAGTGGCCTTTTCCATCCGTCTCTATTGTCGTCCTTTTATTATTTTTCACGCCATTGCATTAGTTGCATAGGTGGCATTGAAATTCACAGCTACGCCTAGCAAGTTCTGCACAACATGGTGCCTATGTCCTTTCCCAACACCAACAATGATGTGAGCTCTTGGCACAGCAATGTGTCTGTCGCGATTTTTTCCAGCTGAAGATAACAAGGTGACACACTTAGATGCAATTGCAGCCAGGTTTCAAGAAGCTGGCTTGGCCAGACTGGCCGATGGGCACTGCTTGTTCCTCAGTGCAATTTCTTTTTCTCGCTGCCCTATCCGCACGGTGGCATACACATTTAACACTAATAGCTAGCAGAGGAACAAGGAGAAGAGAGCATGTTTCAAATGTGCAAAGAGAGGGGAGTGGTGAATGAGCGCATTGTATAAAGTTAGGAGCAGCCATTATGAAAGCTGGCCATGCCAAATGAACTGCGAGACAGGCAAGTAGATGCTCCTGTCTATCTTCTTTTGTGGTCTTGCCACACGGCTGTGAGACCTCACCACTTACCTTTTCATCTTCTTTCTGTGCTTGCTTTTCTTGCTGTTGCTGCTGCTGCTGGCCCTGGAGAAAACAAAAAGTGTATAACAGCCCATTTGAGCAAAGCTGCCATCATGAATACAGGCAAAGAAATTAAATTAAATTCTGAAACTTTACGTGCTAAAACCTTCCGACTATGAGATGTGCAGTGCTGGGAAATCCCAGGATAATTTTGACTGTCTGGGATTTCTGGACACTAAAGAAAAAATATTAGGTTAGCTACATCGATGGATTATACATCTAGAAGTCTATCATCATTTTCTCTGTGCAGATATTTCACTTTGTTGCATAGAAAATTGCCGCCAAGAGTCATGTTGCTGATTCTCAATTTGAACCGCCTCTGCCTGTATGGATAAGTTGATGTAAAATCTCCACATGATCTCCCTCTATGCCACTCTGAGAATCAGCCAGTGCTGATGTCACATGTGAGGTACAGTTAAACCTCGACATAACAAGCTTCAATATAAGGAAATTTTCGCGATGACGAAGCACAGTATACGTCCAATTTTGCGGACTTCCTAGAGGCCACGAAAACGTCCGAAAGATCAGGCAGTCAGAAAAAACGAATGCATGCCGAGAACAGAGCGCTCTCTTCCCAAGGGCTCAAATTGCCACAGGCACGTCCGACATAGCTATGAAGACCTGCCAGTACATTTGTTATTAGTACACTTATTATTATTAGTATTATTATTATTATTAGTACACTCTTGGTATGCTTCACTGCCATACTATGCATATGCTTCACCGCGTTAACACCCTGTATTGAGGCGAAACTAACTTTCGGGACCCGGCATTAGGCAACGCGTCGTGCTTTCCAAGCTTCGAAGCCACTGGTGGGGATTACAAAGGCGGAGTCGGCGCCATTGCTAACTGCGGCGAATTGTTTTAAATGAAAAACACTGCAGCGAACAGCAAGAAGCTTGGTAGCAAACGTCAAAGCAGCTAGGCCTAGCATTGCTGCAGTGGTGGCTACGGCTGCCAGCAGTTCTGCGTACGAGAGCGCCTGTTCGAGGCGGCGATATAACCAAAATGGCAGCGATGGTGGCTTTGATCAATGATGGTTGGGACCTGCGGTCATGGCAAAAGGTCCAGAAAATCAGACGGCGAAGGGTTCTTGCATCTGAAATTTCAGACGTTCTTATACATTGACTATACGGGTTTCTGTGGCGATGCCGCGAAGGTGTCCGAATTATCGGGTGTGTCCAGAAAATCGGTCGTTGACTGTATTTAACTTTTCACAACTTCTTGTCCATAGAACACCAACATGCGCAGACGCACATAGTTAAATGGTTGAATGACATGCAGCTGCTTGCGAATGCACTTCCCAAATTGCGCGACAGAGAGCACCTGGCCAAGTGGAGCAGTATCGCTTTCTGTATAAATTCCACGTGCAATTAGATCCTATTGAACCCCGCGTGCCGTGTGCTTTAGGCACGAGTGAAAGCTTGCGAGGGTGATCAGAGAAGGATGGTGGCTTGGGGGGGTGCTCTCTTCCAGTGCTAGCAAGAGGAAAGAGGGAAAGGGGAGCAAATAAAAATTAAATTATGGGGTTTTATGTGCCAAAACTACGATCTGATAATGAGGCATGCTGTAGTGGGGGATTCCAGAAATCTGGAGCACCTGGGGTTCTTTAACCTGCATCTAAATGTAATACACGGGTGTTTTCGCATTTTGCCATCAAAATAGGGCCACTGTGGCCTGGATTTAATTCTGTGACCTCATACCTAGCAGCCCAACACCACAGCCACTAAGCAACCACAGTGGGTGGGGAGCAAATTGCAGTAACGTGGTTAAGTGCACGTGAGGGCAGGGTGTGATGGAAGTGGGGGGCAGGCTGGCGGGTCTCCTTTTTTTAATGAAGTCCTGGCTGTGGATGGTTGTCAGAATGCCTGTGTGCATATGCAGCCCGCATGTCCTGTTTTAGAGATAATTTGCCGTGTGTGCAAAGACTAGGTGAGCTGAGATGACGTGACATCGTGCACTGTCTTCCTGCACATTTAGTGCTGGAGGTTGCATAATCTAGAGCTTCGAAAACGCATTAATGCAAGATGCAGACGAAGCATTCGCTCCCTGCTGCAGGTGCTTTTCATGATAGCATCATCTCACTGCAGGCGAACCTTTCAGTCACGGGCGCGGAGAGGATGCGAAAGTGTGGCTGGCTTCGCTTCATACCGCTGATCTTAAGATATCGTCGACACAGCATGAAACCGTATCTATCATCACCAGCTGTTAAGTTCAACAAAAACGTCTAGTGTATTTCCTCTTTCAAATTTGCTTTTTCTGACTGCCCGATCATTTGGGAAATTTTGTTGGTAAAGGATTGAATTTTAAAATAAAGAAATTTCAATATAACGAAGCAAATGTCTGATTTTAGCGGCTTCATTATATGGAAGTTTAACTGTACTATAGCCCACAACAGGTTGTACCGCACCGATTTTTATTTTCATAATTTTCTCACTTACAAAATCTCTGTTTTCACTTTGAATGAAGAATTCGTCATTACAGAAGCCTAATGTTTTATCTAGCTTGACTTACTATTTTCCTTTAACGTCTCTTTAACGTGCACTCAATGCACTGTACACAAACTTTCTTCAACAAAGCCTCAAAGCCTCCGTCCTAATGTGGCTGCTGTGGCTGCGATTGAACTCGTGACCTCGTGATCAAAAGCACAATGCCATAGCCACTGAGACACCACGATGAGTGATGCGGACATGCAGATATGTCTTCTTACCATGAGAGCCTTGAGGGCAATGTTGGCAGCCACCGAGAGGGCATTGCACACCTGGAGGTAGACAGAGAAAAAAATGATCAGGCAAGCTGTCGTGTACAACCTTAAAACTTTAAATTTGAAAAATACTATACAATTTCTCGTTTTAGAAACACCAGGAAAACCCCACTTCTGCACTCGTACTATCCAATTTCAGGACAAAACGTGATCCCAAAAACTTTGTGAAAATACATTGCTTCTATTAGACGTTGGCCAAGAAAAAGAAGAAAAAGTATTATATTCTGAAAAACGTATCATTCAGAATCGTATCAACAAGATTCCACTATATACTGCTGTCTACCTGGCTCTTAATGCTCTCTCAGTGGTAACAACCAAATAGAAAGTCATGGCCATAACGTCAAAAGACATGAATGACACAGTACTAACAAGCACACAGGAAAGCTGCTATAAATGTGAGAGGCTTTCTACAGTGCATTCCCACTGATATGAATCAATTTGGATGCCTTCTTTCAAAATTACGTCAATGAAAGAAACCTTCTCATCAAAAAAATTAATAAGAAAACATACATTTTCCAGCTCGAAATCTCTCTCTTAAGGCATTGAAAGATAATAAAGCCAGGCTGGGAACATTATATGGAAAAATTCCAGGAGATACAATGAAAAGCTGTTAGCATTTCTTAACATTTTCACATCATTTCTAGATTACGTATGCCTCATCCATCATGGTGCAGAGCTGTGACAAGTTACAGCTAACACTGCCCTTCCTATTTGCAATATTATATGATTCTAACGTAACGCTTTCTTCAAAGAAAATGAGTTTGGAAATTCCCTGCACATTACAATTGCATACAAAACAAAAGCCGTGCTCATGGCATTGGCTACTGTTAAAGCCAACGTCATCACTGTATGTCATCAGAAAATGGCAACAGAACAAGTTTCGCAATGACAGCATGAAGCTTTCATTATGAAAGCTCATTAAAGAAAGTTATTAAGCTTAGCAGAGCCGTGTCACATGTTTTTGCAGTTTCAGAGACTTGCATGTGTTGCAGGACAACTGATGGAATGGTTAGCTGAGGTGTAAGTGACCATTCTGTTCATGATTGCTGCAGGGTGGTTAAATGCAAAACTCAGTGGACCCCACGGAGAATGACATGCGATCCAGAGGCATGAAGCCAAACATTTCGACAGAATTGCCTGTCTGTTTGGGAAATTGATTAGGACTTTCAGACTGACTCAGTTATTTGGTTGGAGTCAGTCTGAAAGTCCTGATCCAGAGGCAGCAATAAAGATTTGTCTGTAAATTGACACTCTACGAAGACAAATTCTTCAGGATTCTTCTTGTTTCGATTATGAAAGGTGGAGGCATGCTACTTATTTTGTGTTATAAAATCAGGTGTGCAGCAGATTCAGGTGCACATTATCTCTCTACATCGAATCTCTAAACAGTGGGTGTGCACTAGTCTAGGAGGTGTATTACAACCTGGTGAATACCACACTTTCTGTAAAGAAAGCGAGGCACAAGAGGTGTGGAGTTTTCAGACTGGGCAGGAAGTGAGACAGTACTGGCAACAGCAAGAGCCAGGGCTCTCTAAAAAAAGTACTTGTGTCAGCACTCACCTCTTCTGCGCTTGTATTCACTTCAAAGACGTGGCACCTGTACGTGGGTGGTCCTTCGCCTGAGTTTATCGTGATGAAGCCCAGCAGTCTGCATAAGGCCACAAAGTGGAACCTCTGTTGAGTCGCTGTTTCGCGACACACTGTACTTTCTCGTGGACGAAAAAGGGAAGCTTTAGCCTCGAGCAAATGTATCGACAAGTCCCCTAGTCGAAATGTTGGCTCCAGGCTGAAGCTTACGTTCATATCAAACTCGCAAATGACGCCCACGAATTCAATAAAAAAGGTGTGTTTCAATTCTGGCCAGCACTGAAGATAGTCTAAGCTGATCGCTAAGACAGCAACTTCGAGCCCAAGGAATGGAATGCATCCGGAAGATGTCTCTGTGACTGGACGTCAACTCGCTTCCACAATAAAAAGCTAGAAAAAGCACATATTATTAGGGGTGTGCAAATGCCAAATAGGTAGATTTCCAATTGAATACTGAACCTAATCAAGAGAAAAAAAGGAAGCCAAATATTTGAATTGAATATCAAATATTAGAAAAATTCTCACAAAATCTTATGCTTTTAAATTCTGGACAAGAAAAAATGGCGCTGTACATGCTAGGGAGTCTCCTAGCATTGCATAACAAGCATGTAGCAAGCTCTCAGTAACTTATGCATGTAGAAATCAAGATATACAGTAAGGCATACTTCTATAAAAGGAAACACCAAATTAGTACTCTAGCACTGATTACAGCTCAGTTCTAGTATGTGAAGGTCTGAAAAATATTTTTTGATCAATAGTGATGAAAGTTCACCGCTGGCCAATGTGGTTACGGGCCACAAACCATCACGGAATGCCTGTCGACAATATCTTCGTATGGGTGGCCCAGCAGTGATCAGTCCCGAGATCATGCGTGCGGTCTAGACTTAACAGCTGTTGAAGCGGTGTGAAGCTCATTGCTGCATATCCAATACGATCTGTATGCATGTTGGCAGGTAATCGGCCAGATCTTCGCATTTTATGAAATACACGCTGCTTTTGTTGCCATTCCCTCTGTCCACAACGCATTATCATTTTGATCGGACCTGTCAACCCGGGTGAACCCTGTACCGACAGAAGTGGCACCAGCCGACGTGGCGCTATTCTGCGAATTGCGGCATTCGGACATTGTGTGTTGGATCCCTGCGTCGGGCCAATGTCGGGGAGCGCTCATATTGACAAAGTCTGCTACCATGTCAGCAGGTGGCCCATACGCAGTGTGCTTGGCACTCCTTTTGCACCGAGAATGAAGTTAAACGCCTGCTTCGGTGGAATCGGGCATGAGGAGCTCCACAGCGCATGCAATATGGGGCACTGTGTAGGTCGAACATATCGAATATTCGAACGTCCACTATTGGTGATATCAAAGTACAGTAGACTCCCTTTAAAACAAACTCGAAGGGACCATGAAAATTTGTCTTATCAGAAGAATAATTGGCAACATGACCAGGTGCATCCAGATATCTTACTTCAAAATGGCAAGTGAAGTAATCCTTCTGTAACTTTGTGCTGCTGGAAAAAGTTCACTAGGGAGTTTAAGCAGGCATTAGCCGCTTCACAGGTCATCGGTGCCAGCTGCGAGCTAGCGTAAGTAAGAAGGAGCATGCTGAGCATGCGGCAAAGCAACGCAACCTACAGGAAAGTCTAGGTGATGGTGAGCGAAGTGGGGAAGGAGAAACGAGGTGAAGCGTCTCAGACGACGAAGGTAGGCAGACGCGTGCCGAGTTGTCCTCTTATGGCAGTTGCTACAGGTTTTGTTTGCGATATGTACATAACGAGTTTGTCTTGTCATAACGTCATCCTCACGTGCCATACGCTGTGTGCCATACGCAACATGCAGCTACCATAATGCAGTGCAAGTGTAAAGTTTTCATGTGTTTGAAAGCAGGCGCACGCCAGGACGCTGCGCTCCCCCTCGCGCACAGAGAGAAAGCGGCTGTCTCACGTAGCTGACGGAATTCGCCACCTTTACGGCTCCGGTTACGAGTAGCATCCAGATGGCACGCTGATGAAGGCCACTACACGTGTTACAAGAGCTGCAAAACTTTTCCCGCATGTAAACTGTCTGTGTAGATTGCCGACAGCTTTGGGGCAGCACACAAATGCTGACGATCGCATCCTTCCTTACGCTCCACGAGGAGGCATGCAGGAACATAACAGTACAGTTGTTTGCCCGGAAACGAACTCACTGGATCGCTGAATACAGCTTTGCAAAAAACATACTCCCCAAAGAACATTTCTAACACAAGGAGATGCTAACACTTCGCTTTCGTTCGCGTCGAAAGTACTGCTTGCTACCAGCATCTTTTGCTTCTTGGAGAGGCCGACTACGTATACATGTAGGGAGCAACGCTGAACTCCTCAGAGAAATGCAAGCTCTCGAAATTTACCATTACCGTTTCACCAAACCACAGTGCCAAACCACCTTGCACCATGCTTCATGTGTGGCGGCAGCAGCCGGTCCGGACGAACACCAATGTTGACATCCCGAGGCGCGCGAGGTGCCCGAGTCTGCTGCTGCACTTTTTGTCGAAATAAAATGTGTTTGCGCTTTCTTTCGCTCAATTTCGATGCGATATTCAAATTCGGAGGGTTGAAGACCATTACTTGCAGTTCTTCACTCATTTTTTCTGGAAAACTCCTCAGCCTCCCTTTGACTGTACACAGCAAACTCTTTAGCACTACAGTGAACTAAGCCACTTGCCTGTTGTTCTCCTTGTGGACTGTCCAAAAGGACACATCAGCCAATGGGAAGCAGGCACGCACGGCCTGATGGGAAGGATCTAAAACCCTGCAAAATGCAAAAAATAAAGAAAGGACTGCCTTGTTACAGTGGACAGTGCCAGGGAGTTATTTTCTTAAACTGATGGCAAAGAGAAACAAAGAATCAATTCAGATTGCAAGGTCATTCTTTCACACTTCTATGTACTCTCCTGTGATGGGAAAAGGCTGATTATGGAAAATACCTAAAGGACAAATGTTTTTTTTCCCCCTTTACTGCAACAAAAGATTAAAGCTTCAAGCTGGAATTGTTGAGTTTGTATGTTCATCCTTTCTTCCCGTAATGCTGATGATGACCACCATAGTTATCACTGTCCAGTTGTCAGGCACCCTCATCCTTCGCTCATGCCTATGGTAAAGGAAAAAAAGAAACTTTGTCTACCACCTTCAACAACATCATGGGACAACATCACAATGTTGATGTCGTCTGCATCGCAAAGAAGTTGTTCTTCAGAAGAAGGCACCTGCTGTGAGGACCTGCTGTTGTCACAGTAAATGAGTTTAGAGCCATAGGAATTCCCAACATCTGCAGATTTTAAAAATTTTGTGCTCAAACCTTGGCACAGACAACATCACAGATACCACGACATTTTAGTACATCTTGGGCCATTCTATGCAGAAAAGAAATCCCCAAAAGCTCTGGGCTGAGCCATTGCTTACTCACGTGTTTATAATGTAATCACTTTTTATTAATAATCAAGTAATCTTTCCTCAGCATGCATTCAAAATTGACGAGAGTGGCCTGTTGGGCTAGTTGGTACATGGTTATGCTAGGAGAATGCCAGCAAACTTGAGAGTAGGAAAAAATTGAGAGGCTCTCAATTTTTTCCTACTCTCAAGTTTGCTGGCATTCTCCTAGCATAATCAAAATTGATCTAGTCATGAAATTTCAAGGTAGCGCTGCCACATGTATTTCTTTGTCTGTTTTGGCTTACTAAGCTTCTGCTAAGGCTGGTTTTGCAGACCTGTAGCCTACTAGTCTACTTCAACTCCACATGCTATTTTAGCATTCCATTAGCATGCACAGGATAGCTAAAAAAGTAATCCAACAAATCAATGTTGGCAACTCCAAGTGGGCAATTGACTTTTCGATAAACATACCTGGCAACTTGTGAACATTACAACTCGTGAGGAGCTTGCCATTAAAAGGTTGAGGGATATTGAGGGATACCTATGAACTTCATCAACAACGATGTTGATGAAGCGCAGCACACAAGCAGCAGCAGCAAACCTTGAAGGAACAGCGAAGACTGATAAGCAGCACAATTTTTTTTTATCACAGTGACTTTCTAAGCAACATTGCTATTGTTAATTTCACCTTCTTCAGGAACTTGTCCATAGAAACTTGCTCAAAGCAAGTGCCCTGCTTTTATCCTTTCGTCATCAGGAGACTTACAATAGAAGGTTCAGATTGACAAGCAAAGCATTTTTGTGAACAGAAATTCCTTTTCATAATAGTGACTGAGCATTCCTAAAGTTTTAAAAATAGCCCAAATTCGTATACTTTACAAAAATTAGGGAGAGTTGGCAGGTATGCATTGTCTCCACCTTCCTGTGAACCTTTTTGCCACTTGTAGATCGCTCAGGCGTTGCCCCACAGGTAATGCAGATGTGCAGCTGTAACTCGCAGAAACCGTTCAACCAGCCTGCAAAATGCAGTGACGGCTGGTTGCAGCTGGCCAGCAGCAACTGACCTCAGTTCCTTCTGGCTGACCACCATGTGTGACTCGGCCATCTTGAAGACGTTGTGTGCCATGCGGGCAGCCAGGATCAGGCGCATGGTCTCGCAGACCAGCTGGTCTCCTGCAGGAAGATGGACCGCCCAAACATGTCGGGTACGGTCTCAAAGCGGGGCCACGACAAAGGTGAAGTGCCAAACTTTGCAGCAAAGGCTTGTTGACAATTTTTTCCTTGTTATTTCACGAAAATGACAGTCGCCACAAAAGCAAACAGGAAAATTATATGCGAAAGTGAGCAAGGTAAGTGGCCGTTTGATTTTCTGGGATGAGCTCCCCCACACCAAACATGGGGCACTTCAATAGACGGGAAACAGTGAAGTGGCATACACTATTCGAACTGAATGCACAAATAGACAACAATGCAGAGTTCAAAGAGGAAGGGAGAAAAGGCGCGGTTGATTGTACAGTCTGCCAAAAAAGTTTACAGGACACAGGCCACAGCATTTGTGAAAAATTAGAACCCCCACCATGCCTGGGCACATAGACTTGAATTCAATGTTTCTATGTGTACATCAAGCCTTTGTGACCTACACAGTGATCCATTAAATGAGAATTGCTATGCCTTATTAATGGAGCAGAAATTCACATTTGTCATGGAACTCATGTCCTGTAAACTATTTTGGCTGACTGCACATACCACTCTGTGCCCTTGGTTCTGCATGAAGCTAACTTCTAAATATGTATACAATATTAAATTGCCTAAATTCTTGCAATTAATCAACCAGCGCACTGAGGAAATGTTCAGTCACTCAAGCTTTCCAGCAGCATGCTTAAAAAGGCAATTTCTTTTACGCTTTCCCTGGTTTCATTGCATTGTTTGCTTCATATGCAGTAGGCAAAAAAAATATTGACAGAAACCATCTCCTGGTGAATGTTGGCACTAATGCGACTAGCACCGAACCAATGTAGCGACACACCATACTGCCACTGCTGAAACATGTCATATATGAGCACGTACGCAGCTTTGCTCTCTATTGTACAACTTGCTGGATATGTTGAGCCCTCTAGTATCACCACTGTAAAGTCCACTTTTGACATGTGTCTGAATATACATTTAACGACCGATTTTCCGGACAGCTGATTTGTTGGACATGCCCGATAATTCGAATGCCCTCGCGGCATTGCCATGTATCCCATATAGCCAGTGCATCAGAATGGATGGATGGATACAACTTTACTGTACGTCCGGCAAGGTTTAACGCGACCTAGGCTCAGGTTTCCCGCAGTGGAATGTCAAGGCCCTGCCTCAACGCTGCCTCGAGGGCTTGCTGGACTGCCCATGTCTGGATGCCGAGGTCTGAGCTGTGCAGAATGGCGGCCCACTTCGACGACAGGGTCTTCGGAGCAACTGCCATCCTTTCTATAACTACATAGCACTCATACAGCATGTGTTTGGGTGTTGCTGGTCCTTCCTGGAACAATTTGCGTGAGTCGTTCTGATGCTTATCTGGGAAGATACGTTTCAGATGGAATGGGTTAGGGCAGGTGTTCGTCTGGAGCTGCCTCCAGGCGACGGCCTGCCTCCTGTTCAATTTGGGACTCAGCGGTGGGTATATCCTTCTGGCATTTTCACAAGGAGTGTTCGCTATCGTGCGAGAGGCGTTGCCCTGTTTGGCGCAGCGAGTCATGTCTCGCGTTGCCCGGTGCGTCGTCTCGTTTAGGTTTGGGAGCGCGTCGCCTTTCGTGGTGATGTGCGTGGGGATCTGATTTTCTGGACTTTTTGCCATGACTGCAGATTTGAAACAGTGTTATCAAAGCCAGAGCCACCACCATTTTTATTATCTCGCTGCTCGAACAGGTGCCCTTGCAGGCATATCTGCTGGAAGCCGCAGCTACCACCGCGGCAACGCTAGGCCTAGGTGCTGCAACGTTCGCTATCAAGCTTCCTGCTTTTCATTGCCGTGTTTTACTGCGATAGTAATTATATGGCCCCTCCAGGTGCATTTTTGCCATTATCGCCGCCGTGAGGTTCCGTATGAAGACCAATGGCAATAAAATGGCTACAGCTTAGCTCGACTAGGCTCGGTTATGCAAGCGAAAGCTTGTTATACTTGGTTATGCTGCGTTGCCAAGCTGGGTTAGTTTCATATAGACAACCACATGTTTTGCATTGTTTGCATTGTTTTTCAAGGCTTGGTCTCATCACTGTCGTCTTTCTGCATCCTTCTCCCTATGCTTAGCTCACCGAAGTTCCCGTTCTTCACTCATTTCAGCCTGTCGCTTTGTGCGCTCATACTCAGGTTTCCGCTTGTAACTCATTAGCAAGCCAAGCGACATCTGCAGGATGGTCCGACACAGTTTGCCGTGTTCGCCACTGGGACCACGCGGACAACTTTGGCACAGATGGACCAGCGTCCTCGCTCCCTCCTTCCATCACACAACGGCTGAACTGAAGCACAGGCCCGGCTATAGCGAGAAACTGCTAAGTGGCAGAGAGAGCAGCGCTGTCTCCCTTTCAAGAAATCTGTGAGTCACGCGGACACAGCTGGCGAGGTGGCGGTCGGTGCAGTGGTGGCGGCCGGTGCACAGCTGCATCTGCGGCAAGTCACGTGGTATCACTTCTTCACTTCAAGGTCAAACTGTCATGTACAGCGAAACTCGCTCGACTAAGCCAGTAAAGCTTTTGTTTTAAAATCGTTGCTGTATGCTGCATGCTGTATGTGCGATGAAAGTGTGCGAGGGTGAGCCGGCAATCGCGATTCAATCTTGCACACGGAATATTTCATATCATGAAAGCCATCTGCGAGGGCGACAGAGACTGCCATGCGCTGCGATTTCGCGCCTTAGTTTGTGTTGATGCAAGACGCAACATGAAAGTCAATTTGCTTGCTGCTGCTGCCATGCTTCCTTGCTCCAGCATTTCGACAGCGAGTTTCCGCGGTCATTGAGTCAGATGTGTTCATGTTTGCCTGTGCACGCATGACACCATGCTTGTTAATTTAGTTCGCATGCCTACGTTTACATAAAACTACTATCTTTACTTTGTACTGCTGTCCACTAATTTGCTATCACAATCGATGCTTCGCCTTTCAGGCGAAACTGCAACTTTTCTCATTAGAACAATTCGTCGCTGTTATCAGTGGCACCAACCCCGCCTCTGTAATCGTTTTCAATGGCTTCGAAGCTCGGAAAGCACGACTCGTTGCACAATGCAGGTTCCCAAGTCAGGTTCGTCTCAGTACAGCAGTGTTACGCAGTGAAGCATACAAGGAGTGGGAAGGGGCGATTGTCACATGATGCAGTATGTATTCCTTAATTATACACGTGTGCACCCGCCGTCTCCTGTCACAGTACGAGCACTGGTATGTCTAATTAGTGTACTGGCAGGCCTTCAGAGCCATTCCTGACGTGCCTGTGGTGATTTGAGCCCTTGAAGCCAGTAAAAGTTATGCATTAACTCCTCATTAACTCCTCCTTAACCCCTTTGACCCTAGTAGGTGTTAAAGGGGCTAATTGAAGAGCGGCACCTACCCAATGCCTCACACTCAATGACCCAAGTTGGGCGGGAAAATTATTAGAGGCTTATTAGGACTTTCGACTCAAGATGCAATGCTTTTAATCAAACATCACCTTACTCTTGCTAGCCCGCAGCATACGAGAGCTCTTCTAGGCCTAGATGTAGAAAAGGCCTTTGATCGCATCAAGCACAGGGCCATATTGGATATCTTCTCGGAGGTGGGATTGGGTAAACGATTGCACAATATAGTCAAAGCCTTTCTCAGTGGCCGTTCTGCTTGTCTTAGGTTAGGCGAACTCCAATCGACAACTCTGGAACTTGGGAATCGTGGGACACCACAAGGGTCTGTCCTATCTCTCATGTTATTTAATTTGGCAATGTCAAAAGTGGCTCGAGGTCTCGCGCAGATTGAGGGTATCCACTTTGCTATATATGCAGATGATGTAACAATCTGAAGTGCCGAAGGTAATATGGGACGAACAGAGACCAAACTACAGGAAAGCATTTATGTGGTGGAAACACTTGAGGGTATGGGACTGAACTGCTCTGCTAAAAAATCAGAACTACTGGCACTACGGAGCAGTAAGCGTGGGCGCAAGCCGAACGGATATATCTCAGAGGAAGAACCCCGCATTGACATATACGCCAAGAATGGAGAACCAATCAGGCAGGTGGAGACTATTAGAGTGCTAGGACTTCTCCTGAAAGCAAATGGATCTAATTGCAGGATGATACAACACATCTCTAACAAGTCAGAAGAAGTCATTAGGCTTCTGCGTAGAGTTACCAACAAGCATAAGCGGCTAAGAGAAGACAGTGCCATAAGACTGGTACATGCATTCGCTTTTTTGCCACTTCTCGTACGTGGCTGGCATGCTACAATGGACACAGGCTGATAACAACAAGCTAAACGCTTTAATCAGACGACTTATAAAGACTGCACTAGGACTTCCCATCAGCACGGCCAATGATAGCTTATTGCGCCTAGGGCTGCATAACACACTAAAAGAGATAGCTGAGGCTCAACAGGTGGCCCACCAAGAGGGACTAATGGGGACACGACCTGGGAGGGCGCTACTTGAAGAAATTGGCGTAGAAATTAACAACCACACCAACGAAGGAAAATTATTAACACAATTGCAAGCGGGACTAAGAGAAACAATAAAGACGACCCCGTTCCCTAGGAACATGCACCCGACACATAACCTAGAGAGACAGAAAGCAAGGGTGAAGGCACTCCTTCAAGACATAGATCAACATAAGCAGCAGGCGGTGTTCGTTGATGCTGCCTGGGTTAAAAATAAGGATGCGTATACCTCTGTTGTTGTAGACACTAAAGGTAACATACGGGATGCCATCACCGTCTATACCAAGGACCCAACAGTAGCAGAACAAGTAGCAATCGCCTTAGCCATCCGGGCTAATCAGTGGACACATATTTACAGCAACTCTAGAACAGCCATATGCAACTTTACCAACGGATATGTGACATGGATAGCAACAAAATTACTAGAGAAGGTCAACAGTGAGAGGATTGAAATCCGCTGCTCTCCTGCACATCTGGGGGTGGTGGACGTAGCTCGGAGAAACCTCAATGAGGTGGCAAATGAAGCAGCACGAGGACTTTCTAGCTGTGCTCTTCAAGACCGAGCAACTTACACTTCACCCAGGGAACACAGGAATCGATTATTAACATATCACGAAATCACGAAGCATTATTATTTAAGCAGAAGGGAATACCCATTGCCACATGGTAAGCTTTGCAGAGCCCAAGCGGTTACATTACGTTTGCTACAGACAAGAACATACCCAAGTCCGGATTTTATTAACAGGATCTATCCGGAGAAGGAAACTCAAACCAACTGTAATAAGTGCAATGGCATCATTACTCTTGACCACATGCTTTGGCAGTGCCCTGCAGTCTTCACAGACTGTGACAAGGAACAAGAATGGTGGTGGCAAATGCTACACAGCGAATCACTCTCTAACCAATTATGAGTAGTCCAGAAGGCCCGTGATGTGGCTGAAGGGCTCGGCCTGACAGTCCCAACATGGGAGCGGCCTGTGTCAACGTAGGGTTGACCTTCAGGACCCAATAAAGTTCTTCATACCATACCATAGAAACAAAGACAGAAACATCCCAGAAAGTGCATGAAGTGTCCTAAATATGCTAATCAGATTAAAATCAAGCCTCTCAGTTTGCCTTATGCGTCTCACTCATTGCGTAGCAATAGCCTTCACTTTGGCAGCCTTGATGTCATGAACTAGCACACAAGAGTTTATTAGAGAGCGAGAGAGAGGAAGGCTCTTTACTGAATACTGGAGAGAGGTGCCTGGCAGCATGCCTAGCATGCTACTCCATATGGGTATGATGAAAAACAAAATTATATGCAAAGATCACAACAACTGATACATAACATACACAAAACACAATACTTAGCCCTTGACTAAAATGTGTCATTGAGATCAGTGTCTCTAAATAAACACAAAGATGCCTTCATTGTGTGAGAAGACAGGCATCATCATCATCACTTAACCCTTAAAGGCCCCTTTTGAGGTATTACATAAGAGGGGGGGGGGTTAAAAAATAGAAATACAGAGTAGTCACAACAAAACTGGTATGGATGTTAAAGGCCATAAAAATGAATAAATAAAATAAAATATATAAGAAAGTAAGAAAGAAAATAAGACTGGGCACAAGTGTGAGCAAGGTGATTATGTTTGAAAATGGACTGCCAGTAATCGCCTAAATTTTGGGACATCGTGCTCATTAACTACTGTTTACAGCAGCTTGTTCCAGTGCTATACTGTGATGGGCAGGAAAGATTTATGAAATGCAGTGGTAGTTCCATGAAGACGCTGTATGCTTAAGCTGTTGAAAAGTCGACAGGAAGTGTGACAAGGAGGGAAAAGAAGTGTGTTATGCGAATGGGGAAAATTGTAGTAGAGACTGTGAAAAAGACAGTTGTGCAATGGCGTGGCGAGTTGACAAGGCCGGGAGGTTAGATTTAATGCTGCTGATACTTGCGTGCCAATCGTATTTCGAAGTTATAAATTGCGCAGCCCAATTCTGTATAGGTTCGAATTTGTTAATCAAGTAAGTCTGATGATGCATATTCGAGTTTAGTGCAGATGAAAGTTTCATAGGCAAGCTTGCGAATAGGAGTGGGTGACATTGACTGGGTGAAAGGACCACTGAATTTAGGGAATATGGGTAAATGCTGCTTTTTCGTGTAAGAGATATGCATAAATTTACATATTGAAGTGTTAAGTACTATAAGCCAACGTGAGAACCAGTTAGTTATATTGTTGAGGTCGTCTTGCACCGATGAATGACCAGTTTCCAAAGTTATGCACAGGTACAGGATGCAGTCACCTGCAAATAAACTAACTGAGGATTATAAGTCGTTAGGGAGGTCATTAATAAAAAATTAAATACTACAGGGGACCAAGGACCGAACCTTGAGGAACGCTGGATTGCATGGTCTTAATAGCCAAGCTGTGGTTGTCAGTGACTGTGTACTGTGACCAATGATAAAGAATGCAATGGATCCATGGTAAGATAAAGGGTCAAGACTGAGGCAAGAAAGCTTGCTTAATAGTAGACAATGGAATACACAATCAAATGCTTTTGAGAAGTCGAGATAGATAACGTCTATTTGGAAGCCACAATCAAGATTTTGGTGAATGTCCGTGGTGAACTCGAAAAGTTGTGTTTCACATGAAAGACCTCGCTGGAAACCATGTTGGTTAGGAAAGAAGAACGAGTGGTCACCTAGATCGGAAGCTACATGGCAATATACAATAGAACCTTGTTGATACGATCCCATTACGTATGTTTTCCCGGCGCCAACATTCACAATCGAGAACACAAATAAATGACCCAATAGGGTTGCACTCTTTTTTTACCGGTTCATTGTTACCGGAAAGCAACAATATTTTGCACTATTGTTGACAGTACGTCACCAGACTGCGATCACAAGACTTGCCTGCACCGTCTCATGTAAAAGCTCTGCTGTGCACTCAGTTTCTCATTTTGGTGCCAGACAATCTTTTCCGAAGTCATCGCAAGCCACATTCACAGCTATCGCTGCCAAATATATTGCAATAAGCGTCTTCACACATCTGTTTTAAAGTGTGTGGTGCATAGAGCGCTAATCCAAATGCACCGCTGTTCCCTGCTACAGGCGGCACAATGCGGGCATCATGTTTTGCTTCGACGGCATCCGGTGTCGCCTACAAGCTCGATTTCGTTTCAGTTTCTCATCACCCTCGAAAACAACACGCAATAAGAAAACAACAAAATACGTCTAGGGCAGCTCGACGCACCACCAGCTCGACGCGCGTCAGCATCTCATGCCGTAATGATCCGTACGATGCTTAGTATTACATAGATGCCAACAATAGTTGAGTCTGTCAAAATTTTTTAGTTACTTTGGATCGTGCGTTTTCCTGGTTAATACGTGTTTTTCTCACATTTTGTTCCAAAACGTATGAATGAGGTCCTACTGTATAATATGTTCTAAGAGTTTACAAGCTATGCATGTCAGAGAAATGGGGTGATAATTTGATGGATCGGAATGGCTGCCACATTTGTATATTGGAATGACATGGCTGATCTTCCAGCCTTTGGGAATCCGGCTGGTGGTGATGGATTGATCGAAATTAATTTGCAATATGGCATTGGAAGTTGATTTGGTTCCTTTTCGGAGTTTAACAGGTATGTTATCGGGGACAGGCGTACTTGAAGTCTTCAGGTCACCGATAAGCTTGGCTATACCTTCTACTATAGTTGTTATGGGTGGCATGTGTGTGAGGTTGAGGAGCGGTAAGGGAGATCTCACTTGGTTAGGTTCCCGAGTGAAACTCGAAAAAAAAAAAAAAAAAAGAACTCATGAAATACCACGGTCGAGACGACGCTTTATTCCAAGAAGGAAAAATGGCACCGATGCAAAAACGAACACGAGCCGATGATTGATGATGACTTTGTACAGATGAAGATGAAGTCCGCATAAATGCTTACACTCATGGCATTGCTGCATTGATGATCGGGGACTTGAGAGCCATCTGGGTTGAGTAGGACTATGTATGGAAATATTGAATAGTAGATTTTAAATCAAATCAAATAAAGAAGGAGAATATCGAATCTCAGAGAAATCTTCACAAACTTGAATGCTACAAATATTTAGCAAGAAAATGTGGTGCTGTGCATGCTTGGGAGTCTCCTAGCATCGCATAACAAGAATGTAGCAAGCTATCAGTAACTTATGCATGTAGAAGTCAAGATAAACAGTATGATCAATCTACTCTTATTAAAGGAAACGTCAAATTAGTATGCCAGCACTGATGACAGCTCTGGTCTCTTATATGAAGGTCTGGAGAATATTATTTTATCAATAGAATTTCTGCTGAATACAATCAAGAGCTTTATTCTACTGGAACTGATGAATTGGTGACTTTCCAGTGTACTAATACCAATGAGGTTTTCAGTTTATTTGCAGACCTGCGTTTTGCTGCAATCCTTTATTGCATAGAAAGTTTTGCTTTCCAGTTTTTTTGCAAAATACAGAAGAGCTATTACAACTTTACTGCAGGTGAATTATCTGAAGGCCAATCTGCATGACAGAAGAGCCGCGCATCATGCGACTTGTTAACCGCTCCGCGCGTAGCCGGCACCGACTCCTTGTCAGGTTTGCCGTGATTTGCCACCTGTCAAAGAATCTAAAATCTGGAAGGCCATGGCAAGTTCGTGCGACTGTCACACACTTCTACATCGGCCAGCAGCGAATTTTCATCACTGCCTTATTCATTTGCTGTCTACACAAATGCATGCATGCACCCGCTGTATAAATCCAAAGCAAGTCTTGTGACAGGTTGCTTGAAGCTACAAAAAGAGATCAATGTTAGTCTACGAATGGCGTTGGGAACGGGAGGCTGTCATACAATGTCTTGCAAAAATGACGGTTGTGAACAACTTTGTTGCCATGCCCTGCGCTTGCTTTCGTTTACAAGGTGGTTTATTGACCTTCAGAGTGTCACGTGGCTGCTGTGAATAGATTTGCATCAATTCGGCACCAAATCATTACTTTAATTGCCGACGCCTTATGTAGCAGCGCCTATTAGGCCTAGGCAGCGTGGTCGTGATGAAAATTCATCGCTGGTCAATGTGGTAATGGGCCGCAAGCCATCACGGAATGCTTGCCGCTAATATGCTCATATGGGTGTCCCATCAGTGATCGGTCCCAAAATCATTCGTGACATTTAGGCTAATGGGATGTTGAAATGGCAGTAACTTTGTCACCACGTATGCAAAATGATCTGCGCGCCTTTCGACGCCTAATCAGCCTGATCTTTGCACATGCTTTTGCACTTAAAATATGCGCTGCCTACGTTGTCATTCCCTCTGTCCACGTCTCGCATTATCATTTTGAGTGGTCCTGACGACCCGGATGAACTTTGTACCGACTGAGGTGGGCATCGGGTCAACTTGGGAGAGCGCTCACAGCGGCCTATCCGTGGCACTCTCGGCGATCCTTTTGCGCCGAAAACGAAGTGAAACGCTTGCCTGGGTGGCATCGAGCAAGAAGGGCTCCGCAGTGCTCAAGCGACATGTGGTGCTGCACGAATTGAATATACTGAATATTTGGAAAATTTAACAGTAGATATTTCATTAGCGAATCGAATTATTTGAACGCCCTCTATTCAATTTGATTTGGAAATATTTGGGTACTCGCACACCCCTAGTATTAAATGGTTTGTACCACTTAGCTACAGGTGCTGTTGTAGTTGTCAAACAAGATGTACTGTGATATGCCACACCTGTACATGAGATTTCGGTACAAGATACCTGGCAAATAATGCAAAGAAATATCAGCCACTTTTTGTGAAGCCATGCGAGGCTCTCAAGGCTCCCAAGGGCCAGGAAGTTACTTTGGAGGTGAGGGCACTTGGAATCGGCCATGGTTTCTCCCGACTGACACTGAGACCAGAGAGAGCCGAGGTTCAATCTTCTGATGAAGCCAGGCAAGCTGCGACGAGCTGGGCGTTCTGAGCACGGCTCGAGACATAAAATGACGCAGCTTTAGTTTCTGCAGCAGCCTGCGAGATGCCCCGCCACACCCACCTCTGTCACAGGGCACTTGCATGGAGCCGAGGAATCGCACGGTGAAGGCCTCCCAGAAGGAGCACGACGCATCCTTGGCCGACTCCATTGTGATAGAAGAACCGCACTGGTCAAAAGGGTTGATCCGCCTGCACCAGATGAAGACAAAGCATTGAGGGCTAGTGGGCTAGTTAGCATCTTATTTGCATGAAAATGGCCAAGGGTATGTGAACAGTAATTTCAGAGACCGAATCAAATACGAATTGAATAGTGTCAGAGCCAAATCAAAATGAAACAAGTATACATTCTGAATAGTTTTTGAATAATGAGAAGTCGTTTTCACCATTAGGAAAATAAAAAAATCTACACATCCTAGTATTTTCACAGTGTTAGCAAGTTTCAGTCATTACATAGCAAAATTAGCAAGTAATGAAGTGTTGGTTTTTAAAAGCCCAAACGGAGCATTTGGAGTGAATAAGCTTATTTGTATACTCAGGACTCATTAGTGAGTGCGCATGAGGGCAGTTTAGCCGAAAAAGTTTGATTCCCTGAGCAACACAGTGTGCTTCGTGTTGTTTTGTGACTAAAGTGGAATTTCATTGATTAGTTCCTGGCTTTGTTTTCGTGGCTGCTATGTTGCATTTTTGCAGTCTTTCGTAGCATCTGCACTTCGCGATCACGCACACTGCAACGAGCCAATACGAAACGCACTTGTGGCATAAACCGATCTTTTCTTGGTGCTGGCATTGTAAAAAAACAACAAAATTACTTTACCGTTGAAAATAGCTTTTCTGGCCTGCCCGATAATTCAGACATCTTTTTAAACCCTGTCCGTATCCAAAAATATTGGTCGCCAACTATATTTACGAAGTGAAGAGCCAAAGAACAACAACGCGCACACGTTCGGTGTGGAACGCTTGCTGCTGACAAGCGGCCAGAGCAAAAGACTTATCCTTCTTCATTACCTAGGTAACTCCGGTGTGCGTGCCGTGTCGGCATACTGCCGCCTCATATTTTTTTATTGCGATAACAATTATATGGACACTCCAAGCGTATTTTTGACGTCGCCATGAGGTTCCGTATATAGTCAGGCAAATGTATGACATAAGCCATGCCATGCCATGCTATATGACATACAGTATATGCGGGTTATACTGCCACACGATTCTATCACTAAAGTTGCTCAGGCCAGGTCTTACATTCTTGACAAAATTATTCCTCAGTGGCAGCCTACAAACTAATGCCATGAAACAAAACACCGGCAGCGCATGCCTTTTGTCTTAAATCTTTTCAGACTCAAATATTAGAAGTGTTCAACAATATCTGAGCTCTGACCTGAAAATCATGTAATTTTATTGGCGCAGCTGTACATTACCTCCGGGATCGGCCTAGGAAAGAGGTTTGAAACATACCTGATACAGAAATGTGGTGGTAAGTTGCTAAAAAAGGCACTGGCTTTAATTAATAAACATAAGTAAAACTGTCCGATGGCAGGATTCAAACAGAGGACCCCTAGCGCAACAGCTTGTTTTTACTTAGCTCACGTTTACTTCAAATCATACTGTCACTACAGCTCCGAGTTTTCTTACACTTAGTGTGTTATTTCTAACATGCTGCTATCGCATTCATTGCTTTGCCCTTATGACGAAACTGTGATATTTTCTTCTCTTCATGCCTAGTTTGTTTGCTTGTGCTGCATCTCCTCCTCTTCCTCTGCGTCCCGCTCGTCACTGTCCCCTTGGCCGGCACACCTCATTGAGAAGTGTACTCCTGCATCGCTTGTCTGCGGGAATTTCCGGTAACCACGTTATAACCAATATTTCATCTCGTGTGGTTTCACTACAAGCGGTATGCTTATACAGTGAGTTCTATGGGAAGATAAACGGGAGTCAGAAGAGATCGCATTATATTTGGTCTTGCACTCTAAGCGCTTACGTTATAAGTGGTCAGAGCTGTACTTGATTTGTTATTTGAAAGTTTTGAATATTCACACAGCGGTGGTATTTTTTTCGTTGGTATCAAGAATGGCTATTTCTTGCAAGCTTCTTGCGACACTTCGACTTCATATGTAAAAGTTTGCATGGAGGCTTCTCTACAAGTACATCATCTTAAACTAGGCTTTTCATGCAGTCCGAAATTTCGTTGCAGTTGGCCTTTAAAACCATATGAAGTCAACGTATAATGAAGCCAAAGAAAGGTTAGGGAGAATTAAGAAAAGAGAACAGAAAGGAGAATCGTTTTGTCCCAAGCCTATGTATGGAAAAGATACTGACTCCTCCAGCCCACACATCCTGTTGCCTTTTGAACTCTTGCGGCGTCCATTACGTACATAGTTCCAAATTAGAAGTGCGGAATGGGGGGCGAGCTGCTATATTTCATGCTGACGAAGAACATTGCGACTCACAAGGAACAAATCAGGCACGAGCGCAGATGTGCTCATGTCTGTGCTCGTGTCGAGATACTTTCTTGCCCTTGTGTGTTGCACTATTTTTCGTCATTATGGTTCAACTAACTCATTCAATCGATAATTTTTACCTACTGCCGCAGAAATGCAGAACAAACTGCATGACATGATTGCCAGTGAATGTAAACCACCAATACTGGAGAGTTTCGGCTTGTCCAGTACTCAAGTTAATGCAGGCGGACTGGGCATTTTCCCCGAGCGGCGTAGACATAAATGTGACACAACACAACACCGGTACATTTCTTGCCACAAATGGCTGACAATCAACACACAGCATTTCAACAAGCAGCAGAACAAAGATTTTTCTCGTACGCACACAGCAGGTCCATCTTTTGGCGAGTGCCCAGACGAAACCTTGTCCTCGGATGGGGAGAACATGTCGAACTGAATGGGCGTGTTTGCCAGTTCCTTCATGTCCTGTTGCGTTACTGGCCTTGGCCGTGCCGTTTTCCTGCATAGACAACAGCAAGAACATCAAACAAAATCAAAGTACGAGTTTTTACATCCCAAACCAACACATAGGCCATGAGGGATGCCATGAGGACGCCATGAAGATGCCAAGGGAAAGGGGGGGGGGAGGGGCACCTACAGGTGAACTTCAATAACACAGGGTTTTTTTCATGTGCACTTAAGTATGTATAAGTCCAATAGCCTTTTCACAGTCTGCGCTAGTCGGAATGTGGCCGTTGCAGCTAGGAATCGGTCCCGTGATTGCACGCTCAACAACAGAAAGCCATAGCCACTAAGCCATCCACAGCAGGTCACAACGAAACGAAACTAAACCGTATGCTGTTAAGTTTGATGGATCCTCGCAAAGAGCCAAGCAAATGCTCTTGAATTTAGGCATTGAGGTGTCCAAAGCCTAGCAAAGTGAATTTATTGTGAAAGTGGCTCAGTTGGGTTACAGTGACAGTCCGCCTTAATTAAAGTGTTTTAGTAGAGCTTGCAGCATATGCTAGCAATCTCCGCACAACATCCGTGCGGGAATGCCAGTGTGCTTGTGAACAACGCTCATGCCGGCAGTGTAAAAGAGTGGCATAGAGTAAGGAGATAAGAGTGGCACAAAATCAAGTGGAATTTGCAACAAACTTTGCAGCCCTGTCACTTTTTGACGATATTGCAGTGGCACACAAAGCATGGAAACCTTTGGGTAGCGACCTTTTTTTCTGACATTTTCACACTCAAGATTTCTAGATATGCTTCAGCAGTGCAAAATAATTTCGAGATGAGACGTTAAATATACGTGGACACTGAGCCCGGAAAAAGTTTTGAGTTAGGCAATATTTCGATATATCGTAGTTCGAATAAATGAGGGTTTACCGTATTTGACGTGCTTGGGTTGTGCACCATGCATTGAAATCTAAGCCCACAGGTTTATTTCCACATTTTTTTAAAGCAAGGCTTTTTTTGTGGAGTGGGGTGTGTTTCGATGCTGCAGTGGTGGGATTGTGAAGAGGCAATGTGGAGAGTGGTGCGTGGTGGAGAGAAGGACTGTGGAGGGAGCGGAACACTGCGACATTTTGGCACTTGCTCCGGCTTGCTTGGTCATCTGGTATGCTGCTACATTGAGCCATGCAACGAGTAGCAGCATACCAGACAAATGAGCTAGCCAAAGCAAGTGCCAAGACGTCGTGATGTTCTGCTCTCATGAGACCACATTATGAGTTGTGACATCCCGACACACACATTTCCTGGGAAATTAAATTGAAAGTGTTGTACAAGAGCAACTGTAGTAAATTGTTCAGGACACTCTCAAGCTTGCCAATATTATTCTCTAGGGTTTCGAGGACTTTCATTTAAAACAAGATATGAAAAGTTTAAAAATGTCACGCTGTACTTCTCAAAATTAAGTTCAAGGCATTACACTGACCACTCTGCAGTTATGTGACTTGACACTTACCGTTCTTGACTCTGAGCAGCAGCAGCAGGCATAGAACCGGGTGCTGCTGCATTGGGTAGCGACGGGGTTCTCTCCGTCTGCGTCGTAGGTACGAGACAGGTTGGCAAGGGTAAATGTAGGAACGCTGGAAAATAGTCCAACAACACATCGCTCTTTTTCTGTCCCAGTAAGTACGTATAATTTCTTCAGTTGTCTTTCAGCAGAAACCTAGTGTCCTTCATCTATTGCTCTAGTTCAGTGGTGTTCAAACAACCTAGCTGTTGCAAGCCCCTTGACCGGCTCACTCCATATGCAAGTGCATTTTTTATTTTGGGGGGGGGGAGGGGGGGAGGGCAGGTTATCTACCGTAAACCCAGCAGTCAAGGTTCATATTTGACACAACACAGAACGAAAATTGGCGATATATTCGCAAACATAAAATAATGGCTAGCTAACGGTTTGTTTGCAGTTCGTTTCTTTGTGCCTAGGTTCCACGCTATAAAAAAAGGCTTTTAATGTGCACGATAGGTGCATTACAATGCCAAAAGGAAATGCAAACATTAAAATTAAAGTGCAGTGCTTTGTGCATGTAACAGCTTGAAATTGTGTGATGTGATCATGGCATAACCAGGAGCTAGGTATGGTCCAGCCTCAAAAGCAAGGCACCTGTGAATGAATGGCACCAGCGTCCCACACACAAACAAAAAGGGAAAGGGGAATGTGTCATCTAGTTGGTGCTCTAGTAATTGTACTTCATTTCGATGTGATAGCGCATACAACTTCTCCTAACAAAAAACACTGGTGCCACTGCATAAGTGCTACAAGAGCTGTAGAGTGAAAAAATAAAAAAAAAAGAATCGCCCCTTGCAAGAAATTATAAAGGAACTATGTTTAGGTGCCCACATGGAAGCACTGTTCATGATGAAGGGGGAACAGGAACGGTGTGAGGTCATCTATAATTATTTTATCTTGATCAGCAACTGTTATGTTTTCTAAGCGATTCATTTCATTTAGATGAGATTCTGCCAGTCCGCCAACTTCCCCAGAGCTGTAGAATCTTTTTCCACTATAATGTCATCCCACAGGGCAAAGAATTCACGACTGCAGCCCTCCATACCTTGGCTGTTGGTGCCTCTTTGGGAACAGAGTGTGATCTGCCACCCGGGTAGCATTCGGCAGCAACATTCATCACTGTGGTGATCCACTCATCCCGTTCTGGCTCACTCAATGCCTGAAGCACCACCGACCTACGGTACAAAATATGAAATAAAGCTTGCTGTCGGGCTAGTTGGTTCGTAATGCTTAGGAAACAGATACTGCGAAAAACAGACAAGAACAAGAGGGCCGAGACATGGACTAGCACAGCCTTTCAGCTAATTTTATTTCAGCCAGACTCGTCAACACAAACACGTTACTACACTTGCACAGCGAGGCAGCACACATTTGCTATGAGAAAAAAAAAACAAAACAATAAAACTGTGAAATACGTACAAAATGATTGCATCACTACAACATGCCACAATATATCAGAAAAGCTGGACGCTATGTCAATGATCGTACAAGAGAGCATGAAATTTCAATAAAAAACAATAGTATTTCCCACTTGCCTGCATACTGTTGAACCTGCTACTTCAAGGGAATCAACATTCTGGGAAGGAGCAAAGATTCCACTGGCAGATACATTTTATATCACCTCCAAATGTATATACATGTGTGAAAAGGTAAGTGCAGAGTGGTTCCTGCGTGGCATGTTGCAGTAGCATAATCATTTCGTACCCACAGTTGACTTCCGTTAGTTCGACCCTGACAGGAGCGACGAACTTGACCGAATTATTCGGTGGGTCGAATTGAATAAGATGCTTGCAACGCATTCAATGTCCCCTAAGCTCCTCTGAGACACATGCTGCCACTAAAGAGGTCGCTGTCGGGGTCACCAAAGAGGTCAGGCACATGCGTGCTGACTGGTCAAGTTCAAGTTATTCAATTAACATGCACAATAATTTGGACAAATCCTTATCTTTTATTGCCTTCGATTGCTATTTAATTCTGAAGTTTAACATGTCAAAGCCACATGTTGGCTTTGAGACGTCATAGTTGGGGGGGGGGGGGGGGGGGGCTCTGGATTAATTTCAGAGATCTGAAACCTCCCCACTTGTTAACCATTCATGCTTGGACTGATGGCTTTGGCAAAGAATGTGTGAAAACTGAAGCAAAGGTCAGTTACGTCCTTTCTAGCAGCATTCTGGTAATATTAGCAACCACCGATGCTTCAAAAAAGAAAGAAAGAAGAGGACAATGACACCTTAAGACTCCTGTGTTCTACTTAATGATGAATAGATCACTTTCCTTTCACGATGCCTCCAAATAAGCAGAGTTCAGTGTATTTCATGTGGCTCTAGAAAATACTAGTTTCTGAAAAGGACTTTTCAAAAGCTAGGATAGACCAAGTAAGCACTTTGAGTACACTAGACTGATGAAGTCAAGTTTTTACTCCATTCTGTAAATAGCGGCTGCTTTCTCCCAAAATAATGCTACCTGTTTTCACTGCACAGTTACAAAGTTGTGAACTTGATGCAGCAATTTTTTTACAACTCATCTATGACTGCGCACTTTTGCACAAAGAAGAAAAGAAATAAAGAACAAAGAGAGTTTCTCAGTCAACTATATCTGTTCTCGACAGTGACCGGGGCAGTATTATGAGGTGATCACTTTCAGAGATACTTTCACTTGCATAAGATTTCACGAGACTAGCACCACACGTGTCCGTAGGAGCGACAGCATTCACGTTCCATTGTTGCATTGGGCCAGAATGTAGACATTTCTTGTATTTGAATAACATGGGCAAAGGATAAATCATGTTCTTAATGCACAGTACAATATGTGCACAGCACGGCCTGAGTGCTCTTTAGTTCCTGGACATTTCTGAATGTGAAAACAAGTAGTATGAACAAATTACACTGACATCCCTTTTTATATCAAGACATTGGAAGGTGAAAAAATAGAGATGATGCAAATGATGAACTAGGAAGAGAGGTTGCAAATGAAAAAACAAATATATGCAGAACTAATGCGAGGCAGAACATCTTGATCTGTACCAATAGGGGAGCCCTCATGCAGGAAAAGATCTGCAGAAACTGACAGTATTGCATGTTAAATATCTGCTTCGGTTATGATACCGGTTTTAACAATATATCGGTTATAACGATGAGAACCTGCTGCACCGTCGACTGTTGTATGTTTTCCATGGTGAAATGACCCGCTTACTACAATGCCCAGACGCCGCATTATCGGTTATAACAATGAAGTCTGGCTGCTGGGTTTCCAAGCCGAAAGCTAGTGAAATGCGAAATCCTCGAAAAGAAAAAAATAAAACGAGAAATTTGAGCCACTGCACGATGGGCTGCTGCTCCAACAGCTGCCGCATGCTCATTTTCCAGCCATCTCCGCACGGCTCTCTCCCGTCACCCTTCTACCCCTCCGAACACGAATGGGCTGTGCCCATAGCTCTACGCCGCCCCACCGTCCAAAACATGAATGGACCGCGCCAACTGTGCTGCAAGCAGATTGCTCGCATGTTGTTCGCTGGCTCATGCTGGCTTTTCATTCAGTGCAGTTCTATGAACAGCTTAATCACTCGCGTTTGCCTTTGTTGGTTGCGTCGAAGTCGTTCCTGGCCACGCGGTTTCTCAGCTTCGCTTGACTCGCTGCCGAAACGGAAGATGGCTGATCCACCCGCTGATCATCACCAATGCATGACATTGCCGGTGAAAAGAAAGCGCACGGCTATAGATTTGGAAACTAAATGCTCCTAACCGATGAGACGATCGTCGTGAACGTGCTTGCATGAGATGGCGACGGCGACTACGGCAGCGGTAAAGCGGTAGAGCAGGCTGCTCCAACGGTGTCCTCACAGGAGGCCCAGGAAATTATTCAGTCTCTCCGGGGCTTCGTTCTCGCGAGGAACCTTCTGCTGCACTATGCAAAGCACTTGGATGCCTTGGAGAAGGATACCGCCAAGCTTCGCGTAAAGCATGCATGGCTGACAGACATAGGCTTTTCTCATGCAAGCCAGTGAGAAGTATGTGACGAGATGCTTGCGGCGATCTCTCCTCAGCATTTCTTCTGGATTTCTCAAGTTGATTTCTCTCGCAATTTTTAAAAGGCCCCTTTTGGAGCCACCAAAGCGATGCCTCGGTGGTGCTCGCACGCATATTGCTTGCCACCCGTGACACCTCTTTCCAGTTATAGCAGTGCTATTCTTTAACGCCAACAGCCGCGGCTTGTTACAGGTGATCCGAGCACCCATCATCATCAGCCTGGTTACGCCCACTGCAGGGCAAAGGCCTCTCCCATACTTCTCCAACAACCCCGGTCATGTACTAATTGTGGCCATGTTGTCCCTGCAAACTTCTTAATCTCATCCGCCCACCCAGGAAGCAGTTAAATGAGCGACGCAATCAGCAGCCGGGTGGAGGAAGGTGGTGGGGAGGGGCACTAGCTTCCCCGCCTATATATTTTTTCACATGTGCTCTGCCATCCCCCTATTTTGATTTTTTCATGCCACCCAGTTATAACAATGGAATTTTCGTGGCACTTGAATGTTGTTATATGTAGGTTCGACGATACTACATTCACAATATAGTTCCACCACTAGAGACAGTATTCAAATAGATAGGCATTGCATGCCTGCGCATACTTCAGATACAGGATACAGTTGCAGACTTGTTAGTCGGAGGGTCTCCTATTACTTTGCGACATTGCCTTCAAGCCATATAGTGCATTTGTGACCATTACGTAAACCCCCAACCAGCATTCAAATTATCTTGAAAGACGGTTTCAGCATCTACCGCTCTGCTGATTCAGTTGCGAAAAATACTAGGCATTTATAAAAAGCACTAGTGTGTCGGATTAAGTGAACTTTGAGCAAAAGGGATCAAATTTGTTTACACATTTCTCATTAAGACCTCCAGATTTTTCAGATAAGTTCTCCATGAATCTATCTATCTCAGCTGCTAGCAACACTGATTTGCACTGCATACTGTAAGACGACGAAAATAAAATTGAAACTGAAGTGAATTGAATTTGAGAGGTCACAAGAGAGAGTTGCAAAGGGAAGAGTGGCAGGGGCGTGGACCTACTTTTTGCCGTTGCTGATCTGGAAGACGTTGCGGCGGTCTTCATCCAGGGCGTGTGCCACGCTACCCCGGTCGATCTCCATCACCGCGCTGCCAACGCTCTGGGCACAGAGTGAAAAGATGCCACACATGTATGACGTGTAGCAGTTTACGTGTGTGTGCATGTATGCATGCACGTGACGTACGTGTGCATCAAAAGTGTTGCTCAAGGGAAACTCACCTCCCCCCGTGGAATGTGCATGAGGTGGCATCCAAGGGTGTAGAAGTATGCTCGGTCCCAGCGGCTTACCATGCCCGCAATCTTCCTGCACAGATAGTATGCAGCAAACTTAAAGGGTGAGGTTACACTAGATAGATCACACTTTTTGAACCAAGTTTAGTGACTTGTAGTGGAAGTGAACAACATAATTCACCACATAGCCTCCTTGCAGTGTGACAAATTGCAGCAATCTATTGCGGTAATCTGTGGCCAAGACTAGTTAAATTACACCTATTAAAAGGCAGTCCACAAGTGTTGCAGTGATTTAACAAGCTACATCTTTGTTTTCCCTTCCTTGTTAGCAGCGTAGTTTAAGTGCTACAAGTGCAGTACTGTTTGCAAGCACCTGCGTAACTAGTATTATCATTCCTGGAATCAGCCATCCCATTCAACAGATGATAAGAGAAAGAGCAGAACTAGAGGAAAAGAATTGTACCATTTATGAACAGAAATCTTAAGCAAAAAAAAAAAAAGGCAAGCTCTGCATTTATATTTTTTGGAATCTAACCAAATATTTTTGCTCAGGAGAATGATATAAAAAAAAATTGATTGAAACCAACTCCCAATGACTGTCAACGGTAATGCATTAGCATTGAATCAATCTATTGACACAACGTACTGCCACCGTCAAAATGAGTTGTCTGTGGGGCGTGTCCTGCAGTGGGACTACTCATTCACCTTCTCTAAGAACACTTAGTACCATCTAGCGCCGCAGCCCCGAAGCCTGCATGTGGCCTCTGAAATGCATGTCACGCTGGTGTGTGCAAACGGTGAGAAATGTGTTATGCGGCAACCAGGCTCCTTTCTTACCCTTCTTTACGGACATGCTGTGTCATGTAGTGGCACTTCCACGAAGTGTGCACATGGCCTTCAAGACGAGAAGTGTGGCGCACTGGCGCCTGCGAATGGTGAGACTTGCTCCCTCGCTTGCTGTGCCCTCAGTGGCGCATACTCGGGGATCCAAGTTGGTGACAGGCTCATTAAAGAGCAGCACGTACTCTGTGACCTCATGGCACAGCTTGCTAAAGCCTTGGCGTGAAAAGCGTTCATTGAAAGTGGCACATACCAGGCACATTTGTGGCGCAGCCTGCTAATGTGCCGGGTTACTGCCCTTGAGGAACCCTTGCGATGTGGGTTCAATTCCTCTCAGCATCAGAGAAATTTAAGGGATCTTTTTCGTCATTGTAGAGCGGTACATTACTAGTGGCCCATGCAGTAAAACCTCGTTAGTAAGTAGTTGGCGGGGGAATGTGAATCAGGTATGCACTAAGCGATGTACAGTTAAACCTTGATGTAACGAAGTAGGTAAAATCTGCAATTTGCTTCGTTATATCGAAATTTTGTTGTACTGAAATTCAACCCTATATGCAAATAAGTAAAGTCACTGATCGATTTTTTTGTTTTACACGAAAAGGGGCTGCAGAATTTTCTTTTTTATCGGGCAATTGAAAATAACAAATCTGAATGAGAAAGCGATTCATTTTGATTAGGGGTGTGCGAATATTAGAAATTTCGAATACGAATCGAATATTTTCCTTATTTGAAGCGTATTTGATTCGAGAAATGCATATTCGGAAATTCCCGAATATTATAGGACGGCCAAATAACAGTGGAAACGGCAAATATTCGAACAGACTGCAAATAATTGAGCAATTAACGAATTATGCTTGCTCCGCATTCTCCTAAGAACATGTTTATTCACTGAGAACTTTGCACAATACGCTCATTATCTGTATGCTCTGTTCCAGTCTATCCGCATCAGGCCCATGACACATGATCAGCTCGGTTTCTTTTTTACCAGCTTTATTCCAGGGCTCTTTCGTAACGATATAAAATATGCATCTAGAAAATGTTACCTGGACAATCTTTAGATGTTTGGAAATTAAAAAGAAGATAATATATGAACGAGGAGAGCATTGTATCGCCATCGACAACTCCCACCTTGTGTTCCCGCTGTTGTGAGGTGGTCGCTGGCTCTTTGCTACGTGCTGCGCTGCTGCTCTCTGAGGCAAATGCCAACCATGCTAAATTCGCAGCTGCGCTATTTGTAACTATCTGAGTGCTGATACAGCCCTCGTTCAAGCGTGTTCTCTGAGAATGGCATCAACTGCAGAAGACGAGCTACCGAGCAAGTAAGAAAAGAAAGCTGGAAGAAGCCTTCTTTTGCAGTACTACACAAGACTCTCGCCGTCGACAGCTCGGTGCAAGTCGTGCGAATGGGTTCTACAAACGCCAACGGGAACGACTACTACTCTTCAAAATCACATGAAACAGCACCCTTTGTTGACGGAAGAATACAAAAAAGACGCCGCCGCAAACACGCAATTGAAGAATCAACCGACACTGCACGATATACTACAGCAGAGACAGCAGCCGTTGTCTCAGAAGAAACAAAGCGAACTTAACCAGACAGTGGCAGAAATGGTCGCCTTAGATCTTCTTCCTTACAGCTTTGTAGAAAACCGGGGCTTCAAAGCAGTGATCAAAGCAGCTGTACCGTGCTACAGTCTGCCGGCTCCAAATACTGTCGCATGTGCTCGTCCTGCGCCTGTACGACGAAACAAGACCAAACGTACGACACGATCTGCGAAAAGCACTTGAACAAGGAACAAGCACTCTCGCTTTTACAAGCGATATCTGGACGTCATGTGCCAACGAGGGCTTTATAAGCCTCACGTGTCATTTTCTTTCGGTGAAGTTCGAGATGAAAAAGTTCACTTTGAACACGCGACATATGCCGGATAGTCATACGGCTGTGAACATAGCTGCCTCACTGGAGCAGCTACGCACCGACTGGGACATACCAATCGAGTGCGTGAAGTACATCGTGACGGACAACGAACGCAATATCTGTGCGGCAGCCAGGAGACTGCCATGGATCCAGCGAGCCTGCTTTGCGCATACTCTGCAGCTGGTGATCAGCGATGTGCTGTCGTGTACTTCGGCAATCAACAGACTCTGCAAGAAGGCGAAAGCGATTGTAGGACACTACATGTATAGCCTTAGTGCACAGAGAAGACTGAATGATCTGCAGAGGCAGTTGAACAAAGACGTACTCTATGTTGTGCAGGATGTTGACACAAGATGGAACAGTCAGTACCTCATGCTCCTTGAAGGAGCTTGAGGCTCCTTGAAGTCAAAGAGTCCATCACACTTGAGCTCACCACTTTGGACACGAGCACAGATACCTTTATTTGACGCAAATGTGATCTTAAGTGCTGAAAAGTATCCCTCCTTGTCATGTCAAATTCCAATTATTTTTGGAATACTGCATTGCCTTGAAGGTTGCAAAGGCAACTCAGGGTTTGCTAACAATCTTGCAAAATGTATCAAGACCCGTTTTGCGGAGTGCAAATTTGACGAAGTGGCCAGCCTGACCATGTTTCTTGATCAGCGTTTTAAGGCCACAGTTCATCAGGCATCTGGTCTGATGATCTGGCTGAAAGACCTTGTGACAAGGGAGCTCCAGGCAACTTACTTGGAACCCAGTGGGGACACTGCCGTACGAGTGTCGACTTCCTGTCTACTGGTGACATCCAATGTATGGAATGCTTTTGACGATCTAGTGATGAACAAGGAGAAGACACATTTGGCATCTGACCCTGAGAGGGAAGTTACAGACTATGCGGAAAAGCCTCTTCAGGAAATGGGCAAGAATCCTTGTGAGTGGCGGCAGTCCATCGGCTGCTTCAAGTAACCGCTTTTAAGTGCACTCGCCCAGAAGTACTTGGACATCCCTGCCACTTCAGTTCCTAGTAAAAGTCTTTTCTACCGGTGGAAATGTTGTCACAGTGCGTAGAGAGCGTTTACTTTCTGAACATGTTGAGCAGTTAATTTTCCTTCACGATAATCTGGAACGAGCATCTTACCTGACTGAGAGCATTACCTGACATTACCTGAGTACATTAACTATAGTGAGTGCCTATTTAACCTGTAGCAGCTTTGTAAAATGCAATATTATATTTAAAAGGGTAATAAAGCTATTCTTACCTCATCTTGCAATATTTTAATACTACACATATATTCGATTCGATATTCGAAGACAGTTTTTCGCCCTACTTGTATTCGATTTGTATTAAAAAATTTCAATATTTGCACACCCCTAATTTTGATTAATTTAGGAGTTGGGCGATGAATGATACAGTTTTATGCCACGTCTGTCTTCACACTGGTAGCACAAATTAAGCGAAGTCAGCCATGCTTTCATGTGCATTCCACCTCCGGGGCTGATAGCGCAGCCCACACGGGGACAACGTTATCGTAAAAAGCGCTGGCAGCGGGGAGCGAATGCTTAGTCCGCCTCTTGCTTACCTATTAAGTGGGTATATATCAACGGAATATTATTGTACCTAGTTACTCAAGCTGGCATGAAGGATGTTCACTGAAGAGCAAGCAGCACACGTCTACTGGCACGTACCCAGTGACTCAAGTTAGTATCTAGATGTTCAAGTTGGCGTCAAAGAATTTCTTCGAACAGTGGTACCTACCCAGTTTCACACCTTACAACTAATGGTGTGAAAAAAACTCATTCAAGAGTGGCATGCATGTACACACTGCCACATACTCAGTGACCAAAGTGTTGGTCAGATGGTTGTGAACCCTGTTCCCTCAGCACAGCAGTCCGATGTGCTACCCATTCGACCGCGGACTACCCAGTGAGCCAGGTAGGCGGGAAAACGGTTAGAGAGAAACATACATAGATATAAACATAGCCCCCGGAAAGTGCGTGAAGCACCCAAAGAATGCTAACACATTAAATGTTGGGGCCAACACGCTAGTTCATACAGCCTACTTCCTAAGAGTTTGGGTCCTTGTCACAGTTTTGTTCACAGTTGTACACGGACAAAGTAAGCCAGTGCAAAGTCACCGTAGGGCACACTCACGTCCGATGGAACAGGTAGCCAGACTTATGGGACATGCTTGTCTGGGCAGGTGCCGAGGCACCCTCAGCGAGATAGGCGGCATTCTCTTCCCCTTGCCGCGCCAACGTGCCCGCCTGCAGTGCTGCTTTTTCTGTCTGGGCCTGCAGCTCTCGTTGCACCCTGCAATGTCAGTGGCTGTTTAGCAAACCTTTAAACTTATAGCACACAGGCCTCCTCCTATGCACATTTCTGCAATAAGTCGCATACAGTGACAGTTGTTTTGGCTTTCTACACTAGACATATTTTTGCGGTGTCTTTCACAGGCATATACCGCACTTACTTGTGTAAGATCCGCACTTTTCTTTCTGAATCTTAGCAGTGTGTGGCTTTTACATGAGTTGGGCGTATGGCTAGTACCTGCTAAAACCTCGAACGACAAGACGAATGATGTGCAGAATAATGCCCTAAGCGCTGGTATTCAGATTGAGAACCACCGATCAGGTTCCATTACACTCATGATCACTCTCATTGTTGCGCCAGTCGTCACCGGCGCTTACAGCCTCGTCAGAACACTAAAAAAAATGGTTGCCCTTGGTTCCATCCATGCTGTGAGATATGTCTGTAGCTATAAAGCTTTTAGCAATGGTATAAGCTGATACTGAATGCTATGCATTCAAGACCCAATCTTTGGTGAAACTTTTTTTTTAGAATTTGGAACACTAAAGAGGGGGGTGTGAGTCTTACAGGAGCAAATACGGTACCTGCCAACCTGTGAAGATTAAAATTTGTAAAGGTTCTGTGGACATGATATCGAGGGGGGAAGGAGGGATCATGCAAACTTGCCTTGAGCACACGCAGTTTGAAGAATAAATGTGAATTTTTACAATGATGATTTACCTTTACATGCAGCATAAATGCAGCATACAAGCAGCAGCAAGCTTGAATGGGCTAGGACTGACAAGTAAAGCATTGTTTTTACAATACAGCGACCATTTCAGCTACTTTGCTATTGACGATGTTGCCTCCTCCTGAAAAATGTCTGGATAAACTAAAGAAAGTACCCCTTTATCATGAGAGCACGTCCAACGAAAGGTTCAGAGAACGACTTTTTGCAAAAATGATTTTTCATCAAACTTAACAAAATCTTTGTACTACTAATGTAAAATGAGCCCAAATTCATAAACTTTACAGAAAATTCAGAAGTGTTTACAGCTATGCTGTTGTGCTGTTGTATAACCATCATGCTTGTGTTCACCATTTCTTAGTGGTCATAACCATAAAAAATAGGCGTTTGTCTCTTGCCTTTCTTGGGTCTGGTTGGTCAATCAGCCAGACAGTTGGTGTGTGTGTGTGTGTGTGAAGTTAAATGGCAAAATGGCACCTTGACGAAACCCTTGCAAAACTGTAGAATGAATCCGAATTCGTAAAAATTGCAGAAAATACGGCAGAGTTCGCCGCTACGATGGTGGCACTCACTCTCCCAGGCTGGTGGCTATGTTGGCGAGGAACTCATCCTGCTCGGCTGTGTGCATCGTCTCGTGAGCGACGCCAAACAGGGACTTCATGGAGTGCACGTAGCCCAAGAGTGGCTCGATCAGTGCCACCTTGCGGCGGTACTGCAACGCGTTCAGCTGGGCATAAAACTGCAGCGCCACCTGCATGGTCCAAACGGGAAACAGCAACTTTGTTTTTATTCAGCGCGTCAGGCACCCTGGGTTCAAAACCTTATCCGATGCATAGCTTAACATATCAGTTGATTAGCCGAACTGGAAGATGTTAGCCGAAGCATGCACAATGCTGGTTTAGGAACATACATGAAAAAGGAAATGAATGACACAAAATGTATACCGTGCAGCTTTAATACTAGTACAGAAATTATTGATACCGTGCAAGCAGTGCGCTTGGGTGATGAGTGCGTAAGTGTGACACAGAAGCACCTTGCAGGTTAATTGTATTTGGAAAAGGGATAGGAGGGAGAATCAACATCAAATCAGCATCAGTTAGCGTCAGCTCACAAAGACCAAACATTATTCCATGCCAAAGAAAATTAAGACAGTTTGTTCACCTTTATTTCCGGCCACGGGAGTACATTCATATAAAGAAAGAGATGTCTACTTACATTGAATATTAATTACTGCAGTAATTCATTATAACTGATTTGTTGAGCTATCCAAAACTGAAACTTCCTTTCAGAGTGTAAAGATGTTACTATGGGTTTGGCATTAGGTTTCACATGCTTAAATCAGCATTTTCAGGTATCAAACTCACCATATCAAAATATAGAATGCTTGGCATTCTCATATTAACTTTCTGATGGGAATTTTTTTCACCAAATGCAGCCCCCAGGGTCTATTTTCTTATTGCAGATTTTAAATCCTCAGAGTGACCTATGTTTGAAAAAAAAATTATTGCAATTTTTAACGCTGACAATAAAGCCACCAAAAATATTTTTTAGGAGTAAACACGCATTGTTTATTCATGACTTCAGATGGGCTTGCATAAATACTTATAAGAATAATAAAATGTTGACAGTCCTTTAGTATACGCTAAAGAGGATGAACGCGAAAACCTGCGTGCTCACAAGACATTAATTAAATTACGTGACGTTATCATTTGGATGTGTTGTTACTTCCTATTACTTGTTTTTTACCACCAAAAGTCATGTGTTTGAGTGCCTTAATTAATTCTATCTTAATTAACTGTGCCTTAATTAACACCAAAGGTCATGGGTTCAACTCCCACCAATGGTGGCATCTTCAATTTTGTTGCCATTGAATTTTGGTGCCACTAAAGGTTGAGGGTTCGACTCTCCCGAAAGGTCGTGGGTTCGATTGCCTTCATTAACTCTATCTTAGTTAACTGTGCCTTAATTACCATCAAAGGTCATGGGTTCGTCCGCCCCCCCCCCCCCCCCTCCCAATGGTGGCATTATCAACTTTGGTGCCATTGAATTTTGGCCCCAACAGAGGTTGAGAGTTCGACTCCCCCTAAAGGTCGAGCATTTGAATGTCTTATATAACTTTACCTTAATTAAATGTGCCTTAAATTAACACCAGAAGTCAAGGGGTCAACTTCCACCAGTGGTCGTGGGTTTGACTCCCACCAAAGGTCATGTGTTTGACTACCACCAATGGTTGTGGGTGCGAGTACCTCAATTGACTGTATCTAGATTAACTGTATCATAATTACCTTTGTCATAATTAACAACAAGGATTGTGGGTTCAACCATCAATGGTGGCACCATCAATTCTGGTGCCACTGAATTTTGGCCCCACCAAAGGTTCAGGGTTCAGGTGCCTTAACTGACTCTGCCTTAATTACCATCAAAGGTCATGGGTTCAACTCCGACCAAAGGTTGTGGGTTCTTGTCGCACCAATGGTCGTGGGTGGCGCCATAAATTTTGGTGCCACTGAATTTTAGTGCCATAACGCCAGACAGTCAATTTTTCAATAACGCTGGACAACAGATTTATCAACACATGAGCCACTTAAAGCTTTCGTCTTAAAAGGTTGCAGCTTCTCAGGAAAGACAATGCATTGATCGCAATAGTAAATTAGTAGACAGCTTTATGAAGTAAGGATGGTAGTTTTATTGGCTGTATAAAATTGTAAGCATTCGTTGACTAACTAAAATGACAAGCATGGTGTCACGTGTGCACAAGCAAATATGAACATATCTCACTCGTTGACCATGTACACTCACTGTCAAAATGCTGGAGTGAGGAAGCACAGCAGCAGAAGCGAGCGAACTGCCTTTCGTGCTTCAACACTTCAAGGTGAACTTAGCGGCGAGAACACAGCGTACACGAAGCTATCAGCACTCAGCACACTCTGTCCCCATCGCATATTGCGTTCAAGATAGGGCCCACGCGCGGCAGCACCGTACGCAGTTGCCGAAGTAGAACACCTCCCCACCCACAACATTGTTGCACACCCTCGCACGCTTTCTCTTCCACATACAGCATACAGCGTGCGATGACACTGACGGTGGAAATGTGCCTGGAGGGTCTGTATAGTTGCTATTGCAAAGAAAATAGACAGAGTGGAATAGACACATTCCGATTCGGTACTTGGGCAGTAGTTTGCATCAAAGGAATCATCGCTCGACTCACTGGAACAAGAACTACTTTCCTTGCATATCCACAGCATAATCAAACTGTGTATACGAGTGCTCACAAGAAAACTCGATGGTTGTGCGCCTGTCACCAAAAAAAAAAAAAAACAAACGAGCCAGAAAATTTTCATTCCATCACCAATGAGGGGCAACCAATTTTCGTGAGTCTCATGAAAAGAAATGCATGCATGGCAGCATCGTCTGCCATACGGCGGAATTATTTGTATACACCAGCTTGCCTGTGAACAGATGTAATCCCACCCCTGTGAGCAAGAAGCGAGCGCGCCTCACATGGTGATTCTTTGAGAGATTAGAAATAAGATAGACATTAGTTATTGCGAGCGTGACAAACGGAACAGCCCGTGAGATGAAACCAAAACTAACCACTGCGCACTTACAACTGTGCCGGCACAAAGAAACCATGTAATTAAAACTAAGAGACTACGGAGCAAAAAAAGAAATATCCTTATCTCCACACAGGGTGGCAGCACTTCTTTGGCAACAGAGAGTCGAAAAATTGGTGCGTTCTTCAAACATACAGACAGTGTCATAAATGTACGGCATCGACCATTTGGGATATAATCACGACACCATATAGACTAGAACCCCGTTCACACATTTTGGAAAAAACAGCAAGGGAAAATGTACTAACCAAGAAAACGTATGATCTGAAGTAACTATAAGAAATTTGACAGATTCAACTATTGTTGACATCTAAGTAATGCAAAGCGTCGCGCGGATCGTTGCGGCAGGTGACGCCGACGCGCGTCAAGCTGGTGGTGCTCCAGTGGTCCAAGATACATTTTGTTGTTTTCCTATTGTGTGGTGTTTGAAGAGGGCAATGGGAAACCGAGACGAAATCGAGCTGGTGGGTGACGCCAGATGCTGCTGAAGTGAAACATGATGCCTACGTCGTGCCTCCTGTAGCAGGGACCGGTGGCGCGATTGGATTATCGCCTACTAAAAACGTGCAGTACGCTACCAATGGCACTATGTATATGCACCCCACACTGTAAAACAGATGGGTGAAGATGTTTATAGCAATAGCTTTGGCGGCGACAGCTGCGAGTGTGGCTTGTGATGACCGGGGCAGAGATTTGCTGGTACCGGAATAAGAAACTGTGCATGCCATCGTTTTCATGTGAGAAAGGAGGCTATATACTGCTCACGATCGCGTGCACCTCGCGCCGCTTCTTGTTCACATGGGTTCTTTCGGCTGGAAAACATATGATCGCAGTCTGTAGCAGGGAATGGCAGCGCGTTTCGGTTATCGCCTATTAAAAGCATGCGCTACACTTCTGACGGTACTGCGCGCTATGAAACAGATAGGCGAAGATGTTTATCGCAATGGGATTGGTGGCGATAGCTGTGAATGTCGTGTCTGACGATCCCAGAGAAGATTTGCTGGTACCAAAATGAGAAACTGAGCACATGCTGGCGTTTTCATGTGAGACCGGCAGGCGAGTATTGCAGTGAAGCTGCCATAGTGGGCAGCTATATACTCTTCTCGATTGAGCACGCCTTGTGCATTTTCATGTTTATATGGGATCCAGCAGACAGAAAACGTATCATACGATCGCAGTTTGGTGACATACTGAACGTTGGTGCCGAAAGATCATGTTTTCCGGGAATGTATGAACCGATCAAAAATGAGTATAACTCTATTGGGTCATTTTTTGTGTTCTCGATTGCGAATGTTGGCGCCAGGAAAATGGACATAACAGGAACGTGTCAACGAGGTTCTACTGTATTTACGTCTTTGATCCTCAAAGGTTTAATTTTGTGTTTTCTCAAATAATCATATGCGAGTGTGATTTGATTGATTGAAATTTTGTTTGTGCATGTTTCCATCTAACAGTTAGCCCTTTCTTTTATGTGGGTGAGATGGCAATGTGCTTCATGTGTTTTATAAGTGTCCAACAGTGTGCAGAATGTCCACAATGGCTTGTTTGATGTGCTTGCTGGCCAGACAGTAATTAAATGTGTGCATATGTATAATAGTAAAACTATGTTCTTTTGCTTGCACTCGCCACATTATAGGCATGATAACAATATTATTGACATTGATAAGGCACTTTATTCTATCAATGAAAACTAACCAGCTATAGGAGTTAGGAAATCAAAATGTAGTCCCTGTCTTCTTTAGAATGAATTCTTCCTGCCTTCTTTCATGCGAGTGCTCACATCATTTATTCTCATAGCTGCATAACTACAACGTTGATTCTGGCTAGCAGATGTCATGTGGAGAAGCCAAACCTCAGGTAAAATGTGAGCTGTGCAGAGAACATGTGTCAGAATATGCGAGTCCATCGTCACCATAGACTTTGTCTGACAGAGGAATGTAAAACAGGCTGAAGATGATGACGTATGCCCCCATGTATAGTTGCATGCCAGAATTGTGCGCTGGGCTAAGCATATAAAGTGCTGAGGGACACAATGGTCCACAGACCACATTACTATAATCAAGTTGCACGAGAGTGACTCCTTCAGTCTGAATTGCAGTGCTTTAGGATCAGGGTGACTATGTTTAGTGACTGCATACTTACTTTAGGTTGAGCATTAATGTATGTTTCTGATCAAGAATTATAACGAAAACAAAAGAGGCATCTTAGACTTTTGTAGTATGTTCTTTCTTCAGAAAGCTGCCAACGAGCATACATGGTTCAACAAGACAAGTACTTATGTCAAGTTCCGTATCCAAGGAAAAAAGGTAAGCTTTCTATAAATGTTTTAGGCATTCATTAAAGCACCAAAAATTATGTCTGTTCCTTTAGACAGCATAAAAAGCAATGCACTTTAAACCTCGGCATGTTTATGGTGCATCTAGATGATGCCTTTAACTCTGCTACTAGAAGCAGTGACCAGTAACACTGTGGAAGACGAATATGTGGCCATGAATAAAAGAATGCGGTATCCACAGGCCAATTCTCTCAAAATACCAATTTTTTGACACACTGTCATTAGCACATTGAAGCTCTTCACAGACTAGCAGGCTTCAGCCAGAAAATGATTGTGGTCAGAATGACAATGAACTGACTGTGTGGAATCGGCGGTTTGCCAGGTACAGCTCCTCGCTCAGGTCTAGTCGCTGCCGATCAGTGTCTTTTCGCCGTGACTGCTTGCAGTAGCGTCCCATTGCTTGCTCCCGCTCTGCATATTTAAAACAACAGCACGCACTATGTCATTCACACTATGCTATGAGCATTAAAAAGTTTCCAGTGTGAGTGCCTCCCTTGTTCATATTGGCCCCAATTAGTATGGAGTGTGATCTGCATAACCATGCACTTGCGGTATTCCTTTCCATGTCAAAAACTTCAAGGCATGAATTTTATGCATGAAGTCATAGTAGTGATGCAAGGATATCAGTATATCGACTATTGATAGCGTAAAAAGGACTATTGATAGTATGTAATCAATAGTATTGTGACAGGTCACTTACTTGTTAATAGAGTATGTACTGATTTTTCAAGGTTCACAAAGTTTGGCAAAGCCGATGTCACCAAAAGACTTTTGATAACTGACTTAAAATATTCAGTTTATGCTTTTTTGGAACTACTTCTTTTTTTCGGGGGGCAAATGATTTGCATTGTTCTCCTGAACTGTCAAAATCCCAAATATGGCTATTACTAAAGTTATACTGAAAACAAGCTACTGTTACACCAGAGAAGCAAAATTAAACAACACTGTTATTATTTTCCAATCTATTAATGGGATACAAATTGCTTACAATACAGTTGAAAGCATACAACTGTTTATCCTACACATTTATAACTGCTTTTTTTATGCTCTCTACAACTGCTTTCTTTACACAGAATGTACGCTGGCTCGTGCTACATGGAACGAAAAAGAGGTGTACGCCACCACTAGTTCGCCTACTCAGTGTCAGTTTAACCTATGCCTGCTTTGAGACATAGCTGCATTTTGTGATTGCCTGTTGAGATATGTCCAAGCTGCATATGTAACATGGTTGCGGCTCTTTTTTTGCATGTGCAAGAAAGCATGATGCCCTATACTATTTTGCTTCAAGCTCTAGCTGTTGTAGCATGCCGCCCATCGGCACATTCCTTCTTCTTCATTCCCAATACAGCATCCAAATATACCTTCTTTTGCTGCATATAACCTGCCACCATGTATAACTGCATCCCCAATTACAATAGCCTAGAAAGAACAAAATAATAATCTGTGCGTATAACCCGCAGAAATAAATGCATACAATAATGCTCACATCTTAGCAAAAACAATTTCCATTTGCAGATGCACAACTTGTCTAAGTCATATCTTCGGCCAGCGGCTTATCGCTATCGCCACGTGCACTTCGAAACTACTTAATGCAAAATGGCAACTTGTGAAGGGGAGGAGAATGGGCGACCACGGAGGCAGGAGAAGGGAGAGGGTAGGATTCCCTAGGAGATAATGAAACTTTGAGTGGAAGAGAACCTTGAATTGAGGTGTGGCTTCACGGCAGCGCACACCGCACTGCCTTAAGATATGGCCTCATGGCAGCACTGCCGTGAAGTTTTGTCGCATTGAAAGTAAGAATCAGCCTATTTTGTAAATGCTAGTTGCAGGAACTGGTCAGGATATTTGCCTGTTTTGCATGAGAGCGCATCAACTTACCTGCAGTGGCCTTGTTGTACTGTTCTTCAAGGGTGAAAATTTCTAAAAGCAAGAACGAAAATATAAAATATGAATAAATAATACAAATACCAGTTACCAAATGGCCAAAAGCAACGTGCAGCTATTTATTGAAGATAATGTAATGGAACGACATTGCTAGTCTAGAAACACAGGCTGTGCTGGCTCATAGTTCATGAAAAGCTAGCTAGGCGACCCTCCCAAAAAGGCATTGTGTGCGAGGCCATAATATGAAATAAGCGAATACTACAGCTTGCCGACCTTTCCATTCTAGTTGAAGCATTGATGGAGAAAAGCACACATATGCTGGTGGAACATTTCCCTCTAGTGAAAGTAATAATACAGTCAAACCTAAATACAACAAACTATCAGATATAATGATGTAAATCTAAAATGTTTCTTGCCAATATCATTATAAATAAATATATGTTGCAAAAAACACAATAGAGACTTGTCAATACAACTCCATTACATACAATTTCTCAGTGCCAAGATTCACAATCGAGAAAACAAAGAGTGACCCAATACAGTTACGTTTCTTTTTTACCGGTTCCTGGAAGATTCCTGGAAAAGACTATATTTCCACACCAACATTCTGTACATCCCCAAACTGTGATCATATACATTTTCCGGCCACTAGATCCCAAGTAAACAAGAAAAGGTGCGGGGCATACTCGCCCGTCTATCTCGCATAAAAAATGCTGGCGCATACTCAGTTTCCCATTCCGGTACCAGCACATCGCCTCCTAAGTCTTTCAAGCTGCATTCACAGCTATTGCTGCCAACCCTTATTGCAATAAGCGCCTTCACCTATCGGTTTCAGAGTGCGTGGGGTGTATTGCTGTTGGAAGCGTAGTGCACACTTCAGATAGGCAGTAACACACGCCTGCCGCCGTTCCCTGCTGCAGGTTGCATAGCAAGCATCACGTTTCGCTCTGGCGGTATAGAGGCATCATATTCCAGCGTTAACCACCAGCTCAATTTTGTTTCAGTTTCCCGATGCTGCTTCAAATTCAAAACACTGCACAGTAGGAAAACAACACAGCATGTCAGGCCCCACCAGCTCAAAACACCTCGGCGTCCCATGCCGCAGTGATGTGCTTCCGACTGGGCCCCATCGAAACTTCCCGCCAAAATTCTTCGCTTGAACAAGTTGCTTACCCAGGCTGAACTTGAGGAGTGCAAACGTAACCTTGCCGAAGCTACAAAAACGACAAAGCGCATTGCTAGCTTCTCGAGCCTAACCACCTTGGTGTGCGTCGGCATCTCGTGCTACAACTAATCTCGCAACGTTTCACATCGCCTATATGTCAACGACAGTTGAATCTGTCATATTCTTTAGTGTCATTGGAATGTACGTTTCCCCGGTTAGTATGCCTTTGGGTATTGGTAATTTGGTAACTACGGTAGCTGGAGATCACTGGGAGAGGCCTTTATCTTGTAGTGGACATAAAAAAAGGCCGCCGTTACTGCTGCTGATGTTTTTCCTTGTGTTTTGTTCCCCAAGATGCATGAACAAGGTTCTACTGTACTGTAATGAAGGTATTTTCATGTCACATGCGGCTTTGCTACAATGACATTTGACTATATATTACTAACAGGTGAATTTTTTATATCACAAAGTCACAATTTAACTGTGTGCTATAGGGAAAATCCTCCAGACTAATTTTTAACTCCCTGGTGTTGGTGTGCGCATAGCAATTTTTTAGACCAAATCAAATATTGAATTCTTTTCAAATAGCTTTTGAATTACAAAATCTGTTTTCACCATAAACATAAGACAATGTAATGTTCATTTCCCAGTATGCTGCTCACAAACTTACTAATTTCCTGCAATAACACTGCACGTAATAAAGCATTGTTTAACAAAAGCACAACTGGAGCATAGAAGTAAATAATCAGCTTAGTATTTGAACACTCAGGACTCACTGGTGTGTGCAAATGATAGCAGTTTAGCCGGAAAACTCTGTCTTCCTGAGCAATGTAGCGCACTCCACTATACAACTTCTCATATTTTATGTCTAATATGGCTGCCTGGATGAAAATTCTTGCACCGTTGCTCAGTCTATGAATACAGTTGCCAATTTAAAATATTCAAGAACTATTAAAGAAATATTGGTAGTTACAAATAGTGAATATTCAATTCAAAGACCCAATCGAATAGGGCAATATTCAATTTGTTATGGGAAAGTTTTGAGTGTTCGCAAACCCCAATTACCTGGAAGTCTTTAGTGCATCTCAAAATCTCACAAAGAAACCTCTCAACCATGGTTGAACAATGGTCGAACAAGGGAAATTTCAATGTAAAGTCAACATTTCACGAGGTCTTCGTTGATGCAAGTCCCCATGTTGCAATGTTAGCTTCAGGCTAAGGCTTCTCCTGTTCACCCACTGTTGATTAAATCGAGTCTCCATTTTCAAGTGACATCTACGTTATTTGGGCCTATTGTTATTGTTTTTGAAACCTCGAGTGAAATACATGCATTTTCATAAGACAAGACTTGCCTCTGAGGTCGGACTCCAGAAACCTGGAGAGAGGGTAGACCATGCCGTCCCCTATGTGGGCACTGCACATTTGGTGCCACGAGCTTATCTGCAAAAGGGCAGCGGGTGTACGCATCGGTCAGGTGGTATTCACTGGTGCACGTCAGGCTTACTGCACATAAAAATTGACTGAATACGAAATAACTAGTATTTACAGTATTGTATAGTATAGTATTGGCTCCCTTTCAATTAATCGGGTATTGGTTCAAGCGAGCAAGAAAATTCAATAAGAAATTTCACTAACTGTTTCTGAGTGACCGTTTTCCAATACAAGTGAACCGAAATTATTCAGTCCTTACTATGCCACCACCAGCACAAGTTTTGCCCTCTTGCACGGAGCATAAGACTGAAAATGAGAATGTGTTACCAAACTATCACATGCTAAACTCTTCACACTCATTAGGACAATATGCTTGTTTGTAGGCGATTGTAAGTGAAAAAGGAATCGTGCAGGAAGAACACCAGACTAACACGTTGACTATTTTATGCTTCGCTATTAGCAATCTTAAACAATTATATTTGCCAAGTGACATTTTAAAATGTGGGTGCACTTACTCATGTTGCCTCCGACATTTTCTTTTTTTCCTGCACCGAATGTGATGCAGTAGCGCCATGATGTCACATTTTGCAGCTCGTCCATAAGTGAGCTCTTTTTTTAATGATAACATGCTTTCTAAGCAAAGTGTGCCACAATGTAATTCACATGCAAATGTTTTTTGAAAAGTTCCAACCTTTAAAGATAACAAAAATCGCTTTGTATAACAAATACAAATAACAAAACCCATATCAAGAATTATTTTGTACAACTATTATGCTTAGTAGATTACTGCTGCAGCTCATGCCACCAACGACATAAGGAATTGCTCCCTGTTTATTTCTATATATTACTAAGCTAATTTCTGACACACAATATGTACTTCCACAGTGTGTACATTTATTTGCTCTGCAGCTTTACACTTATGTTGACAACCATAAGCGTTTTATAGAATAGATGTTCTTCACAGACCACCCCTTCCTTTTTTTAAGCTTTCCTGACGATTTACACTTCTGAGCCTCCTTCTGTACTATGTTACCTTTGCATTCCATGTAACATTCCACATAAACTTAAAAAGTTCTAGACAACACTGGACTTTCGAAATTCTGAGATATTCTGTGATGGGTACCTATAAACTGGTGAAAATCTTTCATTCATAAAATGTGTGAAAGATTAAGCGTAGAGAAAAAAATCAAAGGTTTTACAGCATAACTAGAAAAGGGGTAGTAGTGCCTCCTACCTCTTCTAGGCTGCAGGAAAGTTGCCTGAGTGTCGACCGGAGGATGCTATCCGGATCTGTGTCCAGAGGAAAGTCCTGCACATTGACGTTCCAGTCCACTCTCAATCATGGTTTAGTGGACACAACCAAACACTGTTGCCACCCTAGCAGATTTTCTGCTACATCTTTTAAGCTTCTTCGGTAGCATAAATGTCTATTTAACCAAAAGAGTATTTCGAGTGAAATTGCTGTCAACAATGCTTACCAGTTTCACAAAAACAATTAATGCATAATGAACATTCTGTTATTTTTGGTTGCCTGTTTACAAGAAAACAACAACGCTGACAATCTTTCCCAGTACCTGCAGTCAATGCCTTAAATGCTGCAGTAAAATGTCTGTTGGTAAATTTTTATTCTACAAGACAAAGAGTGTTTCGTGAAAGGTGTCCAACTGGCATTTCACATTTGGCACAAGTAAATGATGCAGCATAACAAAGTTGACAGGTCTTAGATGTGTCTTTTGAACTCTTTTCAGCATTTGTGGGTCTGCTAGCTAAGCTATTCAAAAATTACTTAAAAGAGCTTTTCTACTACATTTGATCTTAATTCTTGTCGAAGCTTTTTAGTGAACTTTTGGTGAATCTGCGGTAATGTTTATTAGGTATTGAATTTGTTTTTAGTAGAATTACTGGAAGAAAGAGAAGGCAAGAGTGGCATTGCACGCACGCAATCACATATGCACACACACACGTATGCACAATGTCCCACCTCCTGAGCTAGTGTAAGGTATCACACTATCGGTTCATGGCTGCACAGGTTGGCATACCCACTCATACTCATCTCAAATGCATAAGTATGAGTGAGTGACGAAGTGTGCGAGTAGTCGTGAGTATGAACGTGCCTGTGCTTGGCTGCTAAGCAAAGCTGCTATGTGCCTACTATAGAAGAGACTCATGTTGCGCCCTCACCTGAGAGTCATACTGCCTCATATGGAACGCCAAGCTTGCTGTGGCATCAGCCAGTTCCTTCTGCAAGTTATGAAGCAGTTGCCAAAAGAATCAAGACATGTACAAGAGCACGTAAGCCACCATATAAGTAGATGAAAAAAACCGCACGCATTAGCGTGACAGGAACAGCAGCGCATAACGAAAATGAGTGACACAAGGGTGTTCTTGAAACACAAGAAGTAAAACACAAAAACAAAAACAATTTAAAAAGTGCAATACCATACACATGGACGTACACATACACAAAAGACAGCTGATGACTCCGCAGTAAACTACATTCATGAAGAAACCTTTTAATCATTCATTTTTGCCTATTCAAAGCAAAAATTTATGTTCTGGCAAGAAAATTTTAACAGATCAGTATGAGTGATTTATATGAAGTGCTGTGCACAAAGTGTAAAAATTACATTACTTGTGAAGAAAACTTGCACATTTGCTTCCTAATGAGCACATGCACATTATGTGATGTTCACAGCACTTCAATAGTAGGCCTGTTGACAGAACCAAATATGGTGAACACATGTTTGAGGACAAAATCCAGTAATTACATTTTAAGCTTTCATACTAAACTTCCATATTAGGGAACACTGCAACATTGAGTGCTTCATGTAAAAAGGATTAATAAATAACTTTTACAATTTTGAGTTTGTTGCTTGCTATATTTTCAAGGTCGACATAAAGAAGACTTAGCACTGGTGCATAACTCTAACTCTGTCATTGTTGTCTTGTCGACTGTGGAGCTATTCACATAAAGTGTTGAATTATTTTACTGTGTGAAACTGTGTGTGCTGTTTGTACAGCTTCTCTTGTAATTGGTGGGTGATAGCCTTGCCAGCTGAAGAAATGCAACATTTCCCCCTCCTCCCCCCGTACTTCAAGAACTTGAAAAATATTTCATATATTGAAAGCACATGCAACTTATGTGACTGTTGATACATACAGACAGTCTGCATAAGCCTGGTTTTTAAACCTGAATTTTAACAATACATCTGCTCTAATTGAAGGATTTTTCAATAAGGCAGCAGCTAAGCGGGATCTGTTACTGCTATGTTCAATTTGTCCTTCAGACCTTATGCCATAAAATCTGCTTAAAACGGAAACACCAAGAGGTAAAGTGCAAGCTACACATAATGCTTTCACAATGGTTGTCACTGTGATTAAAGTTAAAACAGCAGCTGAAGAATAGTTGTAGGCTACTTGAGAGTAATGTTCTTTTCCAGCACTTTCATCACTAAACATAAGAAGAGCGTGATTTTTGATGATGATAGAGCCTAAACATCTATGTAGAGCTATATTTCAGTGTTGAATCTACATTGTAGAAATTGTATTCTAACAGTAAAACCTTCAATACAATGTAAAAACAGCATATCAGATATGAAGTCCATTGGCACAAACTTGATTGATGGACACTACAATTTTTGGAGAAAGGTAACCTAATGAACAGTGATCATCACACACATAAATATAGGTTGGTGAAAGAGACTCAATGCTCTAGTTTCTCATCTCCAGTGCAGTTCCACTCTACATTCAATGTGAACACAGCCTATACGAGTTATGAAAAAAAAAATGAAAAAAATTAAAGAAAATTTCTGGCAGAAACCAGCTACAATAATTGTCTAAGGCTAAGTTATGCAAGAGCCCCATTCACACAACAAACAAACACTTTATTCAACTTCGATTACAGCCGACTGAGAGGAGCAAGGCATTTGGCTTTGTTGCTTTTGCAGCCAAACACATTGTGTGTCGATATTGTGATGGTATGATGGTGGCAGTGTTATTCCGCTCTACGGTTGCATGTATTGTGCACGCCTTCTCAACCATTGACACAACACCAAGGCTAGGCACTTGCTTATAATGCTGCAGGCCCAAAGTCGATTTTTTGTAGGGACCAGATTTTATTCAGTATTTTTATGTGGTCATCATATCGAGGCCAGATAGACCAAAACAAGGTAGGGTAGCTAAAGAGATACTCTCGAATTTAAAATGCAACAGACACTCACCTCGGCGTTCCATATGCGGTTGGCATGCTCGTACATCACTCTGACGTATTTGTCAAGGTGGTGAGCATCTTGCTCGAAGAGATGGACCAGAGACCGCGTCTGCACAAGCCATGAATGCAAAAGTAACCACCATGAAAGAATGCAAAAAGTTCTGTGGCCTATAGGTAGAGCATCGAGCAGTATGACAGGTTAACATATGCTTGCTGATGAAATTTAAATCTTGTAGCGCCTGTTCCGCGACGTGTTTGCTATTAACCTGATGCGTAAAATGTTATGCATTTAACATCAGCAATTTTTCTGCTACAAATTGTTAAATTACCTGTATTATCTATAATAATTCATTTATTTTTACCATATGTGTAATTCTGGATTGTTGGCTGGTCAACTTGGATTGTATGCTACTGTGTATCACTATGCATTTTGTTACACCTGACATAACATGAACTGGCTTACTTTGTTCACATTTCTTTATGTATATATGTACTTCCAGGCTGGTAGATTTTACGACAAAACCTACTCCTGCAATACTTTGATTTGTACATCACTGATATACAAGGACATGAAATTAAATATAAACAAGAAGAGCATATTCCATGTAGATGTTTCAAACCTTCTATTGTAACCATTTTTGGTTTCGTTCATATCTTTTCAACACAGCTGTTAGATGCAGTGATGTACTAGCTTGTACATTGCTTTTTTTTTCCTTTTTTTTTTCAAGGCAACAACGAGCACATATGTACTGAGTAAAACCATATGCAGCTCACTCAGGTGCTCGGTGCAGAACATCTACAATCCATTGGAAGCTGTCGCCTCAGGCAAGACAAAGGAGCTTCCCATGAACATGGATAGCGGTGAAAAAAAGAGCTGTTATGTACCTTGTTCTGTGAAACAAAACATTTATAGCTAAACTGTCGTGAAGCCAGTAATGGATACTTGCGGCTTCAGTTCCTCCACGTTTAAATTTTCTGCATTAAATGATAGTCAGCCCTTGTGTCGTGTGGTCTTTAATTCTGTTGTTGTCTACTTTTCGGGCTGCAATTTCAACACAAATTTATGGTCCGGATATTGCTGTGGAAAATTTAGCAAAATCAATTGCTTCAAATGTAACTCATATGAATTCTGGATGGTAACCTGTCGGTTCACTCATGAATGCTAACCATTAGGCACCATGTGCAATATATATTTTTGTGTGCAAGTACAAGAAAAACATTGCTATCATTTTCAAGCTCCATAATCTGGGCAAAGTGCAGTTTGAAATGTCAACTGTTGATAACCTTAGCACCAGATCTATGACCCTGGCCTCTCAGAAGTCACTTCTTAAGTACACTTGCAAAGCAAAGATCGTCAATGATGAAAGGACTTGTTTACTGTCTAAAGCATGATAAAGTGGTGCATTTACGTGTTTTCCTAAACCTGCAAATGCCGGGACTTCGAGCTACAAACTTGAACGAATGTTAGCGATGGTGTAACCATCTGCATGTTATTGCGTTCCTTCACAGCAAAAGCATTATTTACTGTTAGTTTACTTAGTTGACGCACAGCTCTTCCTCCTTCTCTGCTGCAACCATTATTAGATATTATCGCAAGTAATTACAACGTTCCCTATTGTAGCGGAGATCTACACAGGAACCGTAGCGCTGACAAGCAAAGCGCGAAGTGCGGCACTTCCTGCCAAGCCTGAACAATGCAAATACGATAACAATATGTTTTTTTCGTTTTTTTTACCCTACAATCACGCGTTTGTTGTCGACTACCCTGCCTATTCCTTGCACGCAGAAAAGTCTTTGCGAAAGCTACTGTAGATGTGATGCCGAGGCCAATCACGTCGTCCTCTTCGGCGCCAAAGCGAAGGACACGGCGCGTAAATAAAGGCGAGTGGGCTTGGCACGAACTAGAAATGCGTGCGCGCCAGGCAGAAGCGAAAGTACAGGGTGACCGAGCTGGCAAGCTGTTATGAGCTCGCGAGAAAATATGCGGGAATCACACTGAGACAGAAAAGGCTAGGGATTAAGATAAAAACGATGCTACTGGCGGGCACGCCCACGAGATATTAAAATCGCTAAGGCTCGGGAAGATTGCCGATTAGCAATCACCAACCTGCGGATTATCCTCCAGCGCGTCTTCCAGATGAAGAGCTTCTGGTCCCTGCATCTTGGCGGTAAATGAAAGAAAACACTAGCGGCAGCGTGGTGGGCGCCAGCGACGATATGGATCTTTCTCACGGGACACCGTGATGTTGCCGGGCTCTCGCGAATGTTGGCACACACGCGCACACCTGCTTGTCGACGAGGGGCTCGATCACCGCGCAGGGTCGCCACCCATTGGTGACAGAACGAATCCCCGTACAGCTGCTGTCGAAGCGGCGCGCAGCTCCGAGTGACGGCGGGTTCGGAGCAATTGCCCCCTTCACCCTGGCTTTGCACAGCGAAACTTGTTTACGGAATTGCGCACACAGATTTCACTGCTTCGCCCCTGCCGACAAGCAGCATCCTCGCAGAGCAGCCACTGACAACAGCTGGCTCATCGAACGGATTGGATTGAACGAACATTCGTATTAACTTTCGACAACGCGCTAGTTTCGGTTTTGCTTTGGAAAGTGCTCGCCGAGCGGTTTGCGACGTTTTTTCACGTGCTGCGGTGCTTGTTGCAGTAAAATTGAACCGGAAGAGGTAGAACCGTTTGGCTTTGATTAGGAACGGCCAACTAATATTGTCGAAAATGACTAATCCCTCAGTCGTTTACCTAATTTTCTATCTACGGAAGGTCCGCTTACGGACGTTGCGGCACTATTGGCCTTGAGCTCCACCACTGGAAAGGCTGGCGTCACCGTCGGCGTGACGTCCTATTAGGGATCACGTGGACATAGCGGCCGCGTCGGCTGCTTCGGGAGCGCCGAAGCGAGCTGAAGACGAGGGTTTAAATTCGTACGCTGCGGTCATCATTTAGTGGCGAGATTTTCCCGCTTCGAGTGTCTTCTTTACAACGCTTGAAAGCACAATAGGTAGTGGCTGCCTTTGAAGGCGCGCAACATGGTAGAAAGCATCTAACCCTACAGCTAGAATAGAACTGGCAGAACTTTCGAAGTTAATCAACAAGCGTAAGACAGCTGACATAAGGAAGTATAATATGGATAGAATTGAACACGCTCTCAGGAACGGAGGAAGCCTAGAAACAGTGAAGAAGAAACTAGGAATTGGCAAGAATCAGATGTATGCGTTAAGAGACAAAGCCGGCAATATCATTACTAATATGGATGAGATAGTTGAAGTGGTGGAGGAGTTTTATAGAGATTTATACAGTACTAGTGGCACCCACGACGATAATGGAAGAGAAAATAGTCTAGAGGAATTCGAAATCCCGAAGGTAACGCCGGAAGAGGTAAAGAAAGCCTTAGGAGATATGCAAAGGGGGAAGGCAGCTGGGGAGGATCAGGTAACAGCAGATTTGTTGAAGGATGGTGGACAGATTGTTCTAGAGAAACTGGCCACCCTGTATACGCAATGCCTCATGACCTCGAGCGTACCGGAATCTTGGAAGAACGCTAACATAATCCTAATCCATAAGAAAGGGGACGCCAAAGACTTGAAAAATTATAGACCGATCAGCTTACTGTCTGTTGCCTACAAAGTATTTACTAAGGTAATTGCAAATAGAATCAGGAACACCTTAGACTTCTGTCAACCAAAGGACCAGGCAGGATTCCGTAAAGGCTACTCAACAATAGACCATATTCACACTATCAATCAAGTGATAGAGAAATGTGCAGAATATAAGCAACCGTTATATATAGCTTTCATTGATTACGAGAAAGCGTTTGATTCAGTCGAAACCTCAGCAGTCATGGAGGCATTACGGAATCAGGGTGTAGATGAGCCATATGTAAAAATACTGGAAGATATCTATAGCGGCTCCACAGCCACCGTAGTCCTCCATAAAGCAAGCAACCGAATCCCAATAAAGAAAGGCGTCAGGCAGGGAGATACGATATCTCCAATGCTATTCACAGCGTGTTTACAGGAGGTATTCAGAGACCTGGATTGGGAAGAATTGGGGATAAAAGTTAATGGAGAATACCTTAGTAACTTGCGATTCGCTGATGATATTGCCTTGCTTAGTAACTCAGGGGACCAATTGCAATGCATGCTCACTGACCTGGAGAGGCAAAGCAGAAGAGTGGGTCTAAAAATTAATATGCAGAAAACTAAAGTAATGCTTAACAGTCTCGGGAGAGAACAGCCATTTACAATAGGCAGCGAGGCACTGGAAGTCGTAAGGGAATACATCTACTTAGGGCAGGTAGTGACGGCGGATCCGGATCATGAGACGGAAATAATCAGAAGAATAAGAATGGGCTGGAGTGCGTTTGGCAGGCATTCCCAAATCATGAACAGCAGGTTGCCGTTATCCCTCAAGAGAAAAGTATATAATAGCTGTGTCTTACCAGTACTCACCTACGGGGCAGAAACCTGGAGGCTTACGAAAAGGGTTCTACTCAAATTGAGGACGACACAACGAGCTATGGAAAGAAGAATGATAGGTGTAACGTTAAGGGATAAGAAAAGAGCAGATTGGGTGAGGGAACAAACGCGAGTTAATGACATCTTAGTTCAAATCAAGAAAAAGAAATGGGCATGGGCAGGACATGTAATGAGGAGGGAAGATAACCGATGGTCATTAAGGGTTACGGACTGGATCCCAAGGGAAGGGAAGCGTAGCAGGGGGCGGCAGAAAGTTAGGTGGGCGGATGAGATTAAGAAGTTTGCAGGGACGGCATGGCCACAATTAGTACATGACCGGGGTTGTTGGAGAAGTATGGGAGAGGCCTTTGCCCTGCAGTGGGCGTAACCAGGCTGATGATGATGATGATGATGATGAACATGGTAGACTACTGCTCGGTGCCGCAGTGCCGCACGTACGCAATGGAGCCCGGTGTCAGCCTTGTTCATACGTAGCCGCAGGACAAGAAGCTGCGTGAAGCGTGGCTCGCGAAACATAAAACCGGCAAACAGTCATCAGCTACAACTCGCGTATGCAGCAAGCACAGACACGAGAAAGACTTCTGCTACGGTGCCGGGTCTGCGATGCTCGAAAAACGCGCACTGAGACGCTCGCCCGAGTCCGCTGCCCGACTGACGGTTTGGTCTATCAACTTGTCGATGCTGTAGATACTGGCAAGTTCACTGGAGTGGAGAGGGAGCGGTAAGAAGCACATTAAAAAAAAAGTATGGCATATGGTCATGTTTGTGTTATGAATTAATGCACTGGATAACAAAAAAGAAGCCGCGGGAAATCGCTGGCTGAGAACACCAATAAATATATAGTGCGACGCAACTCGAGAAATAATATTGAAACGTCCAAGAACTTAGAAAAAAAAAGAAGATTGAATCGTCGCGACGGCACGTCACAGTCCCCGTAGGCGTCGAAGTCTCTACAATGAAATTATTTTTGAACAGCTCCGATAGCGCCCACGCAACAATGGTTGCTTGTATACTGTGAAATGCTCATATTCTGCGGCCTAAAGCTCATGACACGGTGCAAAAACGCGCACGCGGCCAAAGCGAAACAGTGCACGGACAAGCATGCAGATGCGCAGTCGGTCGCTGCGAATCTGTGCTACCGCTACATTGAGGCTTCATTCTATTACGCTCCATTTAGTTATACAAACACTATAAGAACGTATTTCACATAGTTTGCTCTCAGCGCTTACCTACCTTCCACGCAAGGAGGAGGTTCGGGAGACTCCATCGCGGCGACAGCGCGCAGTGGCGTTCACTGTACGTATTCGGTAAAGAGATAGCGCCTGTAAACGATTCTGTGCTTTCAGTTTGCCCAAGATTATTATTTAGACAGTAAAAAACTTCTCTCGTTTCGAAAGTACGTACAGAAATGTCCGGAAGAGCTCGTGCGTGGTGTTTTCAGTGAGCGCTGACAGCAAAACCTATAAGGAGCGCCCCGTGATTCCTCATACTACGCCAGCGAGGCGCTTCCGATAGCTGGCGACACCGTAACTCCTCCCCGCCAATAATTAAAAGCAACGACACGCCGTGGAAAGAGAGGAGTCCCAAAGCGGTCGTAAACGAGTGTGGCTTTAGAATCAGTGGATCAGTAGAAAACTACGTGTGAAGGCTCTGTGATTGCGACTTTATAAATCGAATATATTAAAGGGACTGACAAGCAATTTTCATGGTGCCTCTATATCTTTTTAAAGCAATGGAATGCTTACCGGTCAGAGTGCCTAATCATTAAGTGGTAACGCGGAAAATGCTGTCGAACATTTTTTATCATAATTTTTCGACCTGCAGTGAGGATGTAGTCGTTCACTGGAAGCATGCTGAAAACAGTGATAGGTGATATGAGCGCCGTAGCGATTATACGCCGGCATTAGTGAGAGGCAGACGACAAGTGTAGCCGCATCTGTGATAAAGTATTATTTTGTTTATAAAGCCGATGTTCCTGCGATTAATGTTTTGCCAAGTGATAAAGTATCTCTGCAATAATATCTACGTGTTTTCGTGGTTTCCTATAATACTGCTTTGTTATTTAACCAGTAAAAACGAAACCAATCGGATCAAAAACGAAACGGCGCTTTTACACGTGATACGCAGTTCAGCGCCAACGTTTTGCTGCAGCCATGCGTGCGCTTTTGATTTCCGAAGCATAGGATAAAGCACAAGTGTATAATAATATAGCGGCGTCAATATTAAGGAACAATTATGTTGTACTTAATAACAGCCGACTTACGTAATCTCATAGACTACATTCGAAGTACCAAGATTTCACCGCCAGGCCTCGCTACTTACCGGTTTTCGAGATTTTCTTTGCCAATTTAAAATTATAATTACTGCTTAAATCGCGAACAGGGTGCTGGATTCTATCACTATAAATCATGGTCATTTAATTTCCATCAACGTCTCACAACACATTCTGGCCAGTTGTCAGTCCCTTTAAGTTCTAATGCGTACCAATACACCAGTGACAACACACTGTCCGCAAGGCATTCACATCGTGTCCCAATTTCTCCACTGCGCTGTTTTGGAGACAAATAGTAAATCCGCAGGACATGCAACTTCGAATATCCTATCGAGGACGTACGTCCGAAGTATATTGTATCTGGACCTTTCTTTCGGCCCGCACGTGGTTTGGTAATGCCAGAGGCTACTACTTTCAGTTTTCTCGTGGCAGAATCACGTTTTTCGCATTGCAATTAAGCCGAGCATGTAATACGTTTGCCGCTCAAGCGTACATCTTGCAGCTGCCTAGCGTTTTCTTTATCTTTTTTTTTAGCGCAATTTAACTTGAAGACTTCACATGGTTCAACCACTTGCGCATGGCGGAAAGCCTGGAAGGAAGCGTACACTGCATGCCAGGCATGTCGCAATCAAGAACAAGTCAAAGTTTCGTTCGGCCATATCAGACATCATCATTCCCGGATGCAAATAACTAATCAATTTTGCTGTAATAGCTAAACACCTTTTGCTGTCTTTGTTATTTACTTATGTATATGTTTCTTACCCACTCCCGTCTGTAATACTTCGGTCTTGAGGGTACAATAAAATAAAAATAAATAAATAACAATGGACTGCTGTTACAATATTATCACGGCCGAGTCGCTCGAGCGATCGCTCATCGGGTCGAGGGAAAGGCTACTTAATTGAGGGCGTGAAATATTCTCGCGGCTAAAAGATGGCGGAATGTTCTCGCCTTTCTCATTATTTCAATGTTTATTTCGAAATCTCAAAGTGCTGCCGCTGGAAAGGCCCCACAGATATATTTTCAACGATCTACGTTTCACAGCCATCCCCCCAAAATTCATAATTCCAATCAAACCCAGCAATAACCGTTGAAACCATAAGCAATATGAATGTCACCCGTTACCTCTTCTTGTTTTCCCCCTTAATTACACAGCGCTTTCCGTGCAAAATTGGCCACGGCAGAAAAGAGCCGCAAGAACTTGAAAAGTTAAGCGATCTACTAATGGAGAGACAACAGCCAAACAGGAAGGAAAAGCAAAAATTAACGAATTTAACCATTGTTTGTGAAAATATTTATGCACGGGAATCCTTTTAAAACGCCGCCGGAAGTGGAGAATGGTTCCCTGTATTTTGAATGACGCTTCTACAGTTATCATTCGAGCCGCCTGACGTAGTCACTTCTCTGCTGTGCTTATGTAGGTGTTTTTCTAACCTTCCGCGGTGGGCGCAGTACGTATAGAACCGCAGCGTCCTGCGCTGTGCGCGGTTCTACGGGACTGGCGGCCACGCTTCATTACGCAAGTTCCCAAATAACAATACGAGTCGGTTTTGGCACCTAACTTGGTAGAGCAGTAAACGATGGATACAAAAGAACTGTGATTATTCCGCAAATATATCTTTCTCGATAATTATTCCAGAGCTAATTAGAAGAAACACTACTTCATTTATGCTTCATTTATGCTTTCTTCATTTATCTTCATTTTATGCTTTCGTTTGTTTACTTGTTCTTGTCTGTGTCCTTCCTGCGTTTCTTTCCTGCGCGAGTCAGTCTGATGTGATTCCTGGTTTACCAAGTAAAGGATACGTGTACATCATAGGCGTACTTGTGAGATACACCTTATTTAATTTCTATTTTGCGGGTTCACGCGGTTTTATAGCGAAGGGTGGGCATTATTAACGTTTATACTAGTAAAAGTACACCCACCCCTCCCCCTCATGTGCACAGAAAAGTTACCTTGGGGCTATCACCCCCCCCCCCCCCCCCTCTGAAAAAAAATCCTGGGTACATGCCTGCTGCATGCACTTCGACGTTTGCTCCCGCCTGTATACACATACGTGTACACACAACGTATGTGATCTTGCTGCATATGGAGTCCTAGCCGCTGCATATCTGCGTATTCGCGGGTATCTTTTTTTTCGCATATCATTTTATGCTCAGGCACCCTGATAAACGAAAATCACCGTCAATCCATTCTTGTGGAAGTGGTTCGTTATCGAAGCGGCAGATGTATGTTGCGCCTAATGTAGGGCAACTTGTCAAACGCCGATCCCATGATGTGTGCCCATTACGCACGTTGCTCTTGAAGGTGACACATGAAAAAAACACGTTTCAATGAAGTTTACACAACCTTTCTTTTATTTATTACCTTGAAATTACTGCTATAACTGCTTTGTGGTCGCTATGACACGTACATTTCCCGTTGTTATTTGAGAAATGTTTTTCGCCGAAGTTAAATCGATGCATGCCCCGTTTGCTGTAGTTGGTTGAATCGGATAGTTGAAGCAACCGCGAGGCCGAACTCTTCCACGAAGTTGGTGTAGCTCTGCTTTGTTTCCGGTTTGGAGAATGTCTCCGACAACGACCACCGCGGCGAGTGATTTTGGACGCAACGTGCGTCGATCAACGCGGAAATGCGCGTGCCTCGTCATCAATCACGTGGTTTGACGGCTGTATTCATTTGTGCGTTTCGTATTGAAACGAAAGCTGTGCTGCACGTTCGCTTCGCGCCTCAGCCATTGCTCCTGGCCCTGCACTGCGGCCCCGATAGGCCCACTACATGTTCTATCGACGTGATGGGCGCGAAAAATTCCGGTTTCCATAGACAGCTCCGCTATATATATATATATATATATATATATATATATATATATATATATATATATATATATATATATATATATATCGCACGCGAAATGCACGCGCGCACGCACGCGAAATGCGAAGGTTGTGGGTTCGGTTCCCACCTGCGGCAAGTTGTTTTTTCATTCACTTTAATTTCCATTAATTCTTCGTTTTCTAAAGGTGTTTATTTGGCAGAGCTCGGGAGCAGCGCAACGTCGACGGGCAGGGCAGTCACAGCTTCCAAGCACGAGAGCCGTTGCTGAGCAGGAGCGCTCGACCCACTAGCGTTTAGAGCCAGTAGCGCTGAACCCACTAGCGTCTCTTCTACAATCTCTTCGCTACAACCACCCCCCGGGAGCGAGAAGGGAGCCGTCCGGCGACCTAAGAGCTCGTCACTATGAGCGGGTCGTAGTAAGGCTTTAAACGGTCGACATGGACAATGTCTCGTCCACGGCGGCGCATGTCTTCAGATGGCTCAACTGGTTCGATGACATAGTTTACAGGAGATGCGCGTTCGAGAACACGATAAGGGCCTTCATACTTAGGGACCAGTTTTGATGAGAGGCCAGGGGCAGTTAAAGGGACGGAGAGCCATACGAGCGCTCCCGGATCGAAGGTGACCGTGGCAGTGGCGTCACCGCGAGTGCTCCGCCGGCGCTCTTGATCATCGGAAGTAAAGGCCCGTGCGAGGTCGCGGCACTCTTCTGCATGTCGGACCGTGTCAGAAATAGGGACGTACTCGGATGCATCCGGCCGGTACGGAAGAATGGTGTCGATGGTGTGCGAAGGGTGTCGACCATACAGCAAGAAATAGGGGGAAAATCCAGTGGTGCTCTGCGTAGCGGTATTATACGCGTAGGTGACGAATGGCAGAATGGCGTCCCAGTTCGTGTGGTCGGAGGCAACGTACATTGAAAGCATGTCGCCGAGCGTACGGTTGAAGCGTTCTGTGAGGCCATTCGTTTGAGGGTGGTACGCCGTAGTCGTACGATGAACAACGTGGCACTCTTTGAGAATCGCTTCAACTACCTCCGACAGGAAGACGCGTCCGCGATCGCTGAGCAATTCTTGGGGTGGACCATGCCGCAGGATGAATCGGCGAAGCAGGAATGATGCAACATCGCGCGCTGTAGCTGCTGGGAGAGCGGCGGTTTCAGCGTATCGGGTAAAGTGATCTACTGCCACAATGGCCCAGCGGTTACCAGCCGACGTCAGGGGAAGTGGTCCATACAAATCGATGCCAACGCGCCCGAACGGTTGGGTAGGGCAGGGTAGAGGCTGCAGGCCAGCTGGCGAGAGGTGGGGTGGAGATTTTCGGCGCTGGCAGTCGGGGCATGAACGAACAAACTTTTGAATGTAGTTGTACATTCCTCGCCAGTAGTAGCGTCGTCGGAGGCGCTGGTAGGTTTTGAAAAGTCCCGAATGCGCACACTGTGGATCAGAGTGGAACGATGCGCAGATTTCAGAACGCAGGGTTCGAGGTACAACTAATAACCACTGGCGGCCGTCAGAGGTGTAATTGCGTCGATGAAGCAGGTCGTCGCGAATGGCGAAATGGCGAGCTTGACGGCGCAGTGCACGAGTGGTTGGCTGCGATGACGGATCAGCAAGGCAGTCTATGATGGAGGCAATCCAGGGGTCCTTGCGCTGCTCAGAAGCGATGGTCCCAATGTCGACGGAAGAGACGTCAAGCTGGGATATTGCGCAGCAGGCATTGTCGTCTGGCAAGGGAGAACGTGAGAGGGCGTCAGCATCAGCATGCTGGCGTCCGTTGCGGTACAGTACGCGGATATCGTAATCCTGTAAGCGAAGCGCCCAGCGGGCGAGACGGCCTGAGGGATCCTTCAATGACGACAGCCAGCATAGTGCATGGTGGTCCGTGACGACATCAAATTGGCGACCATACAAATAGGGCCGGAACTTGGTAAGCGCCCAGATGATCGCCAGACATTCTTTTTCCGTGACGGTGTAATTGGTCTCGGCTTTAGTAAGCATACGGCTGGCATATGCCACAACATATTCAGGAAACCCTTCTTTGCGCTGGGCTAAGACAGCGCCGAGGCCAACACCGCTGGCATCTGTGTGTACCTCAATAGGTGCCGTTGGATCGTAGTGGCGCAAAATGGGAGGAGACGTCAGCAAACGACGGAGCTTAGTGAACGCCTCGTCGCACTCGGACGACCACGAATGGAGAGGTCCGTTGCTGCCAAGGAGCTTCGTCAGGGGTGATATGACGGCGGCGAAATTGCGAATGAAGCGCCTGAAATAGGAACACAAACCTACAAAACTGCGCAGTTCTTTGACGGACGTCGGTTTAGGAAATTCAGCTACGGCACGAAGTTTGGCTGGATCGGGGAGGATTCCATCCTTCGAGACGACATAACCTAGTATCATGAGCTGCCGCGTTGCAAATCGGCACTTCTTTAGGTTCAGTTGAAGGCCAGCGTTCGCTAAGCAAGTCAAAACATGCCGTAGGCGTTGAAGGTGCGTGGTGAAGTCAGAGGCAAAAACAACAACGTCGTCGAGATAACATAAGCACGTGTGCCACTTCAAACCGCGGAGCACTGTGTCCATCATGCGTTCAAAAGTTGCTGGCGCATTACAAAGTCCAAACGGCATGACGTTAAATTCGTATAAGCCGTCGGGTGTGACAAAGGCTGTCTTCGGCCTATCGACGTCAGCCATGGGTACTTGCCAATAGCCGGAGCGTAAATCTAGAGATGAAAAGAATTCTGCTCCTTGTAGGCTATCGATGGCGTCATCAATTCGCGGCAGCGGGTATACATCTTTGCGAGTGATCTTGTTCAGGCGGCGATAGTCTACACAGAACCGTACCGAGCCGTCTTTTTTCGTAACAAGGACGACAGGGGATGCCCATGGACTGTTCGAGGGTCGGATCACTTCGCGGCGAAGCATATCGTCCACTTGCTCATTAATCACACGACGTTCCGTGGCCGAGACGCGATATGGTCGTTGCCGCAATGGCGGTTGGGAGCCAGTGTCAATATGGTGCGTGACAGCAGACGCCCGGCCCAAGCAAGGTTGCTCGACATCAAAAGAAGAACGAAATTCTTCTAAGATGCGCAGAAGCTGCGAACGCTGAGGTGGGGTGAGGCCATCGGCAATAGATGAATCGAACACACCTGTGGGCAAAGGGTCGGACGTCGCGAGAGAACCGAGCGTGTTGTAAAAGGCGCAGGACGTGTCTTCGGGAACATCCGTAATTTGTACGGCGTCGATCACTTCCACGTGGCCAAGACATTCGCCTTGAAGCAGCATCACAGGGTATGAGAAGGGGTTATAGACAAAAATAGCTGTGGAGCCCTGTTTGACGTTCACAGTCGCAAAAGGCAGCAGCAGACGTTTTCGAGTGTAAAAGCGGCCTGATGGAGAAAGTAGTGCGATGGCGTCAGAGAGGCTGCTGCAATGCATTGATACAATCACTGACGAGTTGGGAGGAACGTTGGTGTCGTGTCTGACGAGTAGTTTGTTTGCAAAAGAAGCATTTTCGGCAAGCGTCTTATCTGAGATCGGCGACAGTTCTAGTTCGGCCCGTGCGCAATGAATGACGGCATCGTGGCGGGCGAGAAAGTCCCACCCCAGGATAACTTCGTGGGAGCACGAGGAAATCACAATAAATTCGACGGCGTATACAACGTCCTCGATGAGAACACGAGCGGTGCACGCCGCAATCGGGTGAATACGCTGTGCGCCTGCTGTGCGGAGGGCGAATCCAGTAATGGGCGTCGTAACCTTTCGAAGGAAGCGACAAAGCTTTGCGTCCATAACTGATACAGCGGCTCCGGTATCCACGAGGGCATATGTGCGCACACCGTCAACTAACACGTCTATCACATTGGTCGGGCTACGTTGAGGACTTCCGCGTTTCGACGGCGTCGCAGCCCTTGCCTCATGGACTGCGACAATTAGTTTTCCTCATCCCGAGCTTCGGGACGAGGCCGCATCGGTGATGGGGAGCGTCGGCGTGGAGAAGTTGAGCGGCGGATGTTGGCGGACCGGCGGAATGGTGGTGACGCAGCCCGAGGTTCTTCGTCGTAATAAGGGCGCGGAGAACCCGCCATAGAACTTGGCCCATAAGGTGTAGCGCTAGGTGACTGCACGCGACTACAGTAGCGTGCGACGTGGCCTGCATAGCCGCACGCAAGACGAACGCCTCCATTTCTGCGAGCAACGCTGCCTGGGTGGACATGGCAGCCAAACCAGCGAGGTGTTCGTCACGCGGTAGAGATCGACGGGTCAGTGACCGCTGCCTGCGGAGTTCTTCATAGCTCTGGCACAGCGTGACAATTTCAGCCACAGAGCGTGGACTTTTGGCCAGCAACATGTTAAAGGCGTCGTCTTCTATGCCCTTCAGTATGTTTCGGATTCGATCAGACTCCGCCATGGTCGAATCGACTTTCCTGCATAGATCCAGGACATCTTCGATATAACTGGTGAATGTTTCGCCTGGCTGTTGAGCTCGTTCTCGCAAACGTTGCTCGGCACGCAGCTTGCGAACAGCAGGGCGACCAAATACATCGGCGAGGGAAGTCTTAAATTCCGACCATGTCTGGAAATCTGCTTGATGGTTGTTATACCACAGGCTGGCCACTCCAGCGAGGTAGAACAGAACATGGCTCAATTTGGCTGCTTCATCCCACTTGTTATGGTCGCCTACCCTGTCGTACGCCGTGAGCCATTCGTCCACGTCAGTGTCGTCCGCTCCAGTGTAGATAGGAGGGTCGCGATGACGAGGCACCCCGGGACACGCAGTGGGTGCAGGAGGAGGCGTTTGCTGGGAGGCGTCTTGGGGCATGGTAGATGGTAGGGTACGGGACCGGAGTTCCAGGATGATCGTCTGAGGTTACCCCGCACCTCCACCAATTCTAAAGGTGTTTATTTGGCAGAGTTCGGGAGCAGCGCAACGTCGACGGGCAGGGCAGTCACAGCTTCCAAGCACGAGAGCCGTTGCTGAGCAGGAGCGCTCGACCCACTAGCGTTTAGAGCCAGTAGCGCTGAACCCACTAGCGTCTCTTCTACAATCTCTTCGCTACAGTTTCTTTATTTTCATTTATTAAGCACAAGTAATTTCCCCTATGTTGTCCTTGGTATCGATGTTTGTTGGCTTTTTATGATATGACTAATAAAATCGGGACCCTCGGTTAACCCCCTTTCTTCTCGTCTATATATATATATATATATATATATATATATATATATATATATATATATATATATATATATAAGTAATAGGGGAGGGGGGCAACTGCCCTGTGTGATCCGGACTTCGCGTTGATCAGAGTAACGTCATAGCCACTGAGCTACCGCGGCTTGTATCAGATAGTGTTATCCACGTCAGCAATATCCTTCAGAAGCATTGGTATAGTTAGTTTCCATTGGATTTCTGCGGTCCTACCATGCAGCCATTCGCGTACATTGAAAATCATCTTCGATGGTTTCTGCAACAACTTTTGTCCGTGGAAATCTAATCAATTTTTTTCCCTTTATAAACAAAGCGGTCCTTTTCGTGAAAGAAAAGAAATGAATAAGAAAAAAAAATGGGTAGGCTGTACCAGGGACGCCGCCGCAGTGGGGTTACGCGAAGCGTCTCTCGCGCGCTGAAAGTGTGCATGGGCAATATGGTACAGAAATGGACGTAACAAAATACACAAGTTATGCACATATATCCACGCATTAGAAATTAGCTTACATGCTTAACTTGTGTTACAGCTAGCTAGTGGCGGTTCTACGATTTACTTTTACACTATTTAACATTTTGTGTGTACGCCGTCTGGCCTCATCCTGTAATGCCGTTCGCAACAAGATGTTCGGTCGTCTGAGGAGCTACTAAATGAGCAAACTGCTTTCATTTATATATCTGGTACACTATGACAGCGACAGCAATGAAACAAAAGGGAACAGCGCCTCCCCAGACGCACGTAAAGCGCTGTTGTGTTCGTAGTGACCGTTTTATAAGAGAGTTTTAGTTTAGGGGACGCTCTCTATTGGCGAGGAGGAACGTAGTCTCGAACCAGCCAACAACACCTAGACAGGAGGGGTTGAACCAGCGCGCCGCGCCGCTCTCCTCCTCGTGAACATTCAGGAAAAACGTATGCTGCTCCCGCTTTTTACAGAGAAAACGGGCAAGCACACGCCGTGAGCCACAGCGGCTATGCTTCCTGGACAGCCACCGATCTTGAACTACTGGCCATCGAAGAAGCCATTCAACTCTGTGAGGCGCGCACCGAAGACACGGTTCACATTTACACCGACAGCCAAGAGGCCGTCAAGCAAATGAACTCCCGATCCTACACGACCACCATAGCGCACCGCATAAAACAAGCCTGCCGCCACCTGCGGGACAATAGACATGCACGCATTTTCGCACACTGGACACCTGGTCACATCCCCGCAGGGGCGTCTGCGCAAGCAGGCGTTTGGTGTGTTGCGACACCACGTACCCGAGCACACGAGGGTTGGACCCTCCCGCGTGTAGCCGTGCGCGGCTTAGCCGTGTCCGGGGAAAAGGGGATCCTGGAGGTTGAGCCGATGCCGGGTGTTAGGACCTTTAAGGCCCCCCGGCGGAGGCAACACACCTCTTTGGCCTCTGCTTCACGTAGACGGCACCCCCGGACTGACCCACCCGGGGGAAATCGGTAGTTGCCTTTTCCTGTCTCTCGCTCTCCCTCCAACCTTCGTCTTTTTCTTACTTTCCATCTTTCCTGTCTTCTCCTATCTTCCTCTCACTTCCAATTTTCCAGGCAGCAAGGGTTAACCTTGTGTGAATAACCAACCTAGGTTATCTCATATTTGGTTATAGTGATAACGTACAGCTGGCGTTTGCAGGACCTGTCCTTACAGTCCCTGTAGCGTCCCCTTGTAGGACTCCCCGGTGGGTGGCTGGCGTTATTGCCGAAAATTCAATTCCTTTATGGCAACCTCTTTCCCTCCGCTTCCTGATCGCCCTCAGAAAAGAGGGCGCACCGAAGATGTATTTCAGTTTTTTGGACGACAAAGGCCCAACTTCCCACGATTTCACGTCGTTCATTCAGAAAAGCCAGATAAACAAGTACGCACAATCTCCCCATTTCTAGTTTCTAAGTCTTTAACTGAGGCTCTTGGTCCAGGTTACAAGGCATCAAGGATGGCAAGTGGAGATCTCCTTTTGGAGCTCCGTGACCTGAAACAATACGAAAAGCTACCTAATCTAGTGTCTTTTGGTGACTTTCAAGTGACAGTGACTCCACACCGCACTATGAACACTACACGCGGCGTTGTCTCAGATGATGACCTGCTTCAGCTGACAGAGGAAGAGCTCCTAGAGGGCTTCAATGAGCAAAATGTTGTTAATGTGAAAAGAATAAAAATGAGGCGCGATGGTAAAGAAATTGCAACCAAACACCTAATTCTCACCTTCAATTCAAGTGTCCTGCCCGAATCAATCGAGGCCGGGTACATAAAGCTCCGTGTCAGGCCTTACGTGCCTAATCCACTCCGATGTTTCAAATGCCAGCGCTTCGGCCACAGCTCGCAGAGCTGCCGAGGCCGCCAAACTTGTGCTAAATGCAGTGCCAAAGAACACACCACTGAAACCTGTGAGAACCCTCTCCGCTGTGTAAACTGCGATGGGGAGCACGCCGCGTACTCGCGGTCGTGCCCATCCTGGAAGAAAGAAAAGGAAATTGTTACAATTAAAGTCAAGGAAAATATCACTTTCAAAGAGGCACGCAGGCGGGTTTCATACCTGCCCAAGAAAAGCTTTGCCGAAGTGGCGCGTCAGGGGGCAGCGTCACAACGGCCTCCGGCGGCTGTCCGACCCACAAGCAGTGAGTCGGCAGTTACGCCGTCTGCCCCTGCGGCGGTTGCAGCTAGCGCTGCTCCGTCAACCGTCGAGAAGGGACCATCGATCCCGAAGGTGGGCGCAGCCGAGGCTGCCTCAACCTCCCAGGTCCCTTCCAGCGCTGGCAACGGCCGGCGCAGCCAAATCCCCCAGGGAGCCCCAACGACCCCCGGGCTGGTGGGCGCAGCGGTCTTGCCCTCCAAGGCGGGACTCTCCCTGATAACTTCTCGCTCGCAAGAGCACGTGTCCGGCGCCTCACAAGAGACAATGGACACAACACCTATCCCCACGGCGCGCCAAGCGCCTAAGGAGCGGCGAGGCTCCCTCGAACGCTCCAGAAAGAGCAAAACTCCCGTTACAGGGCCTCGAAAGGGCTCTGTAATTTAATCACTGTAATTTCCATAATCACTACTTCTGTTTCTGTACACACAGCACATATTAACTCCCAATATGGATACACAAATAATTCAATGGAACGTCAGAGGTCTTCTCAGAAACCTTGATGATGTGCAGGAACTTATACAAAAACACAATCCAAAAGTGCTGTGTTTACAGGAAACACATTTAAAAAAACAAACACAAAAACTTTCTACGACAGTATCTAACTTTTCGCAAAGATCGCGATGATGCCGTCGCATCATCGGGCGGTGTTGCCATAGTCATTCATAGAAATATAGCGTGCCAACCTTTACAGCTACAAACGCCCCTTGAAGCAGTGGCGGTTCGAGCTGTCCTACTAAACAAACTCATAACCATTTGCTCGCTTTACATACCCCCGCATTACCAACTAAACAAACATGAATTTCAGTCCTTGATAGATCAATTGCCAGAACCCTATGTTGTTCTTGGCGATCTCAATGCGCACAGCAGCCTGTGGGGAGACTCTCGTATCGATGCGCGAGGTCGCCTCGTTGAACAATTTCTTTTTTCGTCCGGTGCGTGTCTGCTGAATAAGAAGACACCCACATATTATTCTCTCGCAAACAGAACATTTTCTTCAATTGACCTCAGCCTAGTTTCCCCTTGTATACTGTCTGAACTCGAATGGGAAGTCACCAAGAATCCTTACGGAAGCGACCACTTCCCCATACTGCTAAAAACACATAAAGAAAAAGAATGTCTACCACAGGCTCCTAGGTGGAATACCGATACAGCCGACTGGGAGAAGTTCCGAAACTTAACTAATATCTCATGGAATGACATGTCTTGTTTAGGAATTGATGCTGCTGTGCAGTATCTCACAGCCTTCATTATAGATATTGCATCTAAATGCATATCAGAAGTAAATGGCTTGGCATGTAAACGGCGGGTCCCGTGGTGGAACGAAGACTGCAGGATCGCTCGTAAGAAACAAAACAAAGCGTGGGGGTTGCTACGCGCTTCTCCCACTGCAGAGAATCTAGTCAACTTTAAGCAAGTAAAATCCCAAGGCAGGCGAACCCGCCGACAGGCCAGAAGAGAAAGCTGGCACAAGTTTTTATCGAGTATTAACTCGTTTAGGGATGAGGCCAAAGCCTGGAACCGAGTTAATAGGATTAGAGGGCGGGAAACACATTCGCTCCCCCTGGTAAACACACAGGGCGATACACTGCAAGACCAGGCAGACTCACTTGGGGAATATTTTGAGAGCGTGTCAAGTCAAACAAATTATACAGAATCCTTTCTCAAATACAAACAAACAGAAGAACGTAAGCCATTAACAAGAAAAGGTCGAGAGAATGAGCCGTACAACCGTCCTTTTTGTATTGCCGAATTGAGAGCTGCCTTGAGCGCATGCAACAGCTCCGCACCAGGATCTGATAGAATCATGTATGAAATGCTCAAAAACTTACACAATGACACGCAGGATACACTACTCACACTTTTCAACACCATTTGGGATGCAGGGTACCTTCCAACTGCATGGAAGGAAGCCATTGTGGTCCCTGTTTTGAAACAAGGCAAGGACCCTTCCTCAGTGGCAAGTTACCGCCCGATAGCCCTCACAAGTTGCATTTGTAAGGTGTTTGAAAAAATGATTAATCGGCGACTCATTCATTTCCTTGAACTGAGCAAAATCCTTGATCCCTATCAGTGCGGCTTCCGAGAAGGGCGCTCCACAACCGATCATCTCGTGCGTGTTGAAGGGAATATCCGGGACGCATTTATACATAAACAGTTCTTCCTATCGATATTTCTCGATATGGAAAAGGCGTATGACACCACGTGGCGTTACGGAATCTTAAGAGACTTGTCAGAAATGGGCATCCACGGTAATATGCATAATATAATAGAAAGCTATCTGTCAAATCGTACCTTCCGGGTAAAAGTCGGCAATGCATTCTCACGCCCTTTTACGCAAGAAACGGGTGTACCCCAAGGAGGCGTGCTGAGCTGCACGCTCTTTATCGTGAAGATGAACACGCTTCGTGTTTCATTACCACCCGCCATCTTTTACTCTGTCTACGTGGACGACATTCAAATAGCTTTCAAATCGTGTAACCTCGCAGTCTGCGAGAGACAGGTACAGCATGGCCTGAACAAAGTCTCAGTGTGGGCAGACAAGAATGGATTTAAGATCAATCCTAACAAAAGCTCTTGCGTTCTTTTTACACGAAAGAGAGGACTGGTTCCGGATCCTTCCTTAGAACTGTGTGGACAACGAATACCTATCAGCAAAGAGCACAAATTCCTAGGTATCATACTTGACTACAGACTCACTTTCGTCCCCCACATTAAATATCTTAAAGAAAAATGTCTGAAAACAATGAACATAATCAAACTTCTATCCCAGACTACATGGGGTAGTGACAGAAAGTGTTTAATGAATATCTATAACAGCCTCATTCGATCACGACTAGACTATGGTACCGTGATCTATCATTCTGCAGCCCCGAGCGCGCTAAAGATGCTAGATCCGGTCCACCATCAAGGAATCCGACTGGCCACTGGCGCTTTCAGAACGAGTCCCATACAAAGTTTATATGTAGAATCAAATGAGTGGTCACTTCATCTGCAGAGAACATACATCAGCCAAACATATTTTCTGAATGTCCACTCAAATCCACAACATCCCTGTTTTAATACCATTAATGACATGACATATGCTACACTCTTTCGCAATCGTCCCTCCGTAAGACAGCCTTTCTCGCTGCGTGTGAGGGAGCTTAGTGAAGAAATGCACGTTCCACTCCTCGAGCTTCCCCTAATGCATCCAGCCAAGCTGCTGCCTCCGTGGGAGTGGCAGCTCATACAATGTGATATATCTTTCGTGGAAGTCACAAAGCATGCTCCAGAGATCGAAATCCAAATGCATTTCCGGGAACTCCAGTACAAATACTCCTGCACTGAGTTCTACACAGATGCATCGAAGTCACGCGACGGGGTGTCCTATGCAGCCGCCGGTCCATCCTTCTCGGAATCCGATTTACTGCATCCGGAAACTAGTATCTTCACGGCTGAGGCCTACGCAATACTGTCGACCGTGAAGCATATAAGGAAATCAAAACTCAAAAAATCAATTATATATACGGACTCCCTAAGTGTGGTGAAGTCTTTGATATCGTTCTGTAAGCACAAAAATCCTATAATCATTGAACTCTATTCCGCCCTAAGTAAAGCATATGTATCTAACCAGCATGTGATAATATGCTGGGTGCCTGGACATAGGGGCATCCAGGGTAACGTGTTAGTGGACCAAATGGCCACATCAATTGCATCACACACTGTTAATTCTGCCGCTACAGTCCCTGTCGCAGACCTGAAGCCTTTCCTAAGAAGGAAACTGCGAAACTACTGGCAGCGCTTGTGGGACCTGGAAACAAATAATAAGCTGCATGTAATAAAGCCACAACTAGGTTTCTGGCCTCCTGTAACAAAATCACGCCGGACAGATGTCCTATTCTGTCGTCTAAGAATAGGACACACTTTTGGCACGCATAACTTTTTACTTACTGGAAATGAGCCCCCAACCTGTGGGAGATGCGGGGAGAGGCTGACCGTTCTCCATGTCCTCCTGGAGTGTCGGAAAGCCGAATCTGAGAGAAAGAAACATTTTCCATTAGCATACCGGCAGCGCATTCCCCTTCATCCTGTAATGTTACTCGGCCCAGAACCACTCTTTGACACTAACGCAGTACTAGACTTCCTGAAAGATGTTGTGTTACATGTAATTAGCCCTTTACGTTCATAGCGTCTCCTCTCTCCAGAGGAAGCCGCTGTGATAGCTATTTTGTATAGCACATGCCTCTCGGCCCTTGCGTTTCAAGGGCTCTGGCGAGGCAGTAGTGCTCTTAGACAATTTTAGTCTCTCGCATATTTTATATAATGCATCATTCTTTTTAATGTATTTTAGTGATCACAGTACATGTCTTTAATCATTGCCATAATTTTATTACGGGTAATTTTTATGCAATTTACACAAACTCTTTTAGGCCCCTCTACAGCCAAGTCACATTAAATTCACAGAGCCCATCAGACCACGACATATTCATTACCACTAGCATGGCACTCTTTGGCCATACCTGGCCCTTGCGCCATTAATCCTCAAACATCATCATCATCATCACCTGGTCACAACATGAGGGGAGCGGGGAACAGGGCGGCCTGTGAAGCTGCAGGCGAGAAAATTAGAGAAGACCGCCATCGCAGCCGTGAAGTAAGCCCGTCCCTGCTGGACCACACCTCCAGATTGCCCGGTTGAAACATGAGAGGAAGGCTCTACTACGGGAGTCCATTCCTAGCATCCTTCCTCCCATTCCCACTCGCCTCCCTAGAACAGCCCAGGTTCTCATCCACAAAGCAAGCGCTGAGGCATCTATTACACCGAATGTTCTGAGCAAGTGGAGAAGAACACAAGGGGAATCGAATTCAGAATCAGCGGCATCTAAGGAATCAATCTTCATAACACACGCTAGTTGAGAAAAAGCGATAACCGCAGTCACTTTTCCAAGCTTGCGAACTTCACGCGTTACCACGAATCGAACCCAGTTTGGTGCTAGGTTAGAGCCGTCGCTTCGATGGGTGCCGCCATGTTTGCTGACGCGAAGCTTTTGGGGCCGCTGGTTTGGCTTCCGCTAAATCGGTGAAATAGCGTTCCCAACGCAAAACCCAAACGCAGTTCGCGTCTCGCGCATGCGCAGTGGCTTCGGCGCTATTTCTTCGGGGCCCCAAAACTTTTGGGGCCCCTATTCTAAAACTCTCTAACGTCTATATGACGTTCGGTGGAAATGAGGGTAATGCTACGTGCAGTATTTATTGGAAAGTTAAAAATTCCTGGCTCGATTAGAAGTGTTGCAAATAATTAGTGAGTCCGTCTTTTTTTCTGCGCTTTCTTATGCGACGTTCAAAGCACGTTTCTCCTGTGTCCTCGATGAACTAAAAAAAAAAGAAAAAAAGAAGCTTGTTTGTATTTCTTTAAGATGAGGAAAGGTTATGGGTAACGTGTAGAGAAAGTTCAAAGTGGGTGGACAAATTACTAGCAACAAATTACGTATACAAGTTACACGAAGCGTTAAAAGTGTGTTTTTACAAACAGCTCGAAATTAACCTTCCTGCCACCGGGTAACTATATATGCCACCAAGATCCCACCTAGCAAAAATTGAGATAAAACTGTGCTCAATGTTCTCACTAAGTGTGCCATGGCTGAATGACTGTTCTCGTAAAAAAAAAAAAAAAAAATCAACGAGTGTTCGAAAGCGTTACAAGCAATCAAGGTTTCAAACGGACGAGTCATGTAGGGGCAACATTCTAAATTATGTGATTTGATTACAGGCATCTCATATTCTTGTTGCTACTGCTCGAAATAAGCAGCTTATCTGAAAATTGGGTCGTGATTCAGCGAGGTCGCATAAGTCTGCCGTCCTTTTATGCGAAGCATATTACTAGAGCTCAACCCAGCTCCTCAGGCGCGGCGGTGTCGCCTTCAATACCACGTGGCACCGTGACGTCACGACAGAGGAGAAACGGGGCTCCAACTCGCGCCGTCGCTCGCGGCGTCGCCTTCAAGGCTGACCACGTGACACCATAACGTCACGACAGAGGAGAAACGGGGCTCCAACTCGCGCCGTCGCGGCGGTATATAAGCAGCTGCGCTTGTTTCTAGGTGGCTTTGGCTCAACTCTTGAAAGATGGGCTGGGTGGGAATCGAACCAGGGTCTCCGGAGTGTGAGACGGAGACGCTACCACTGAGCCACGAGTACGATGCTTCAAAGCGGTACAAAAGCGCCTTTAGTGAATGCGGTGTTGCCTTAGAAACGAGCTGTTTCTAAGGCTCAGGCGTGCGTCGCTTGCTCGGGCGCACATTTCGTTGCCGCGCCGAACGCTGCGTTGCTCGACGCTCACCGCGTCCAATGCGGGGCGCGTAGTCGCTGCGCCGTAGCCCATTGTCTTACACCCCTTGGCGGGTCGACGGGAACGCTGTCGCGCTCCACTCTTGAAGGCGAAGCAGAGTAACGCATGAGTTGTTTCTTCGTCTAGCCGAAACAAATATAGCCAAGCAACAGCAGTTCACCAGTCTAAACAGTGGTTCAACAACTAAAATAAAGGCTAGTATGCTTCGCATCCTGGGCTTAACCTTAGCTAAGCCACAGCCATTTTTTTTTTCTACAATAACATTAGACCTTTTCTCGCCAGATGAATATAAATAGCATTTTCGAAGAAAACTTTACGGCTCCATAGGCAAGATCTTGCGAAAAAGAACGTAGCAGCTCTGGACTACTTCGAGTGCGGTTTGCACATTTGCATATTTGCCCTAAATTAACTAATAAGAAATGAATAATTGAACTCCGCTGTTTGATTAATTTAAGATCGTTGTTTGTGGCCGATGCTTCCCGCTCCCTTCGTAACTGCCGTGCCTCCAATTCGCGCTATAGTCTTTCTGTGGTGCATTATTTGGTGGAGTGTGTTCGCGCGGTGTGCAGTAGTGATTGATGCGGTGCGCGCACTGCGCGATGGCGCATCGCAGGCGGTCGCACATCGCGGTATGTTAGCTGTGACGTGCAAGCAAAGGCCTGCGGGTTAAATGGATGCTAAATAACCGAAAATTGCTCCCACCCGTTTCCTGCTTGTTTTTGTGTGGCGGTGTACGAAAAGCCTACACGATTCGCCACTGCCCCGACAGAAACAAAAAAAGCTGCAGCAAATTTATGTTCGGAGAGAATAGGCACAGTGTTAAAGTTTATGTGCGTACCGAAGGTTTCAAGGGTGCAGTTTAATTAGGAGCGTTTCAAATAATTGCTGAACATTCGTTTTCTGCATATATGTTCAGGTATATTAAGAAGGTGCACATGCTGTTCGGTGTACTCGGGAGAACTAAACGTGGCAGCAGAATCCAGTTACCATGGAGAAGGGGCACATGTTGTGGGTGATATAGGATCGAAGTTCAAACTTTGTTGGCTAGTTACTTGTAGAAAACTGTTGATGCGAGCGTTTCAGAGCGTTAGGAGCGTACTTTGCAAACCACCTTCGAAGTTTGTTTGCCCGAGTGAAGTAAGCTTGTCACGGAATAGGCATTTGTAGAAAAAAAAAGGGGGGGGGCATACTATGTGTGACGAGCGGGCACAGATTTAAGAGCATCAGGTGTTTGAGGCTTTTACAAACAATTCTTTATGAAAAAAAAAGAAGAGCATCGTGAAAAGGCCCATAGGGCGGTTTTCAGCAGCTCTTGCTAGTCTCCTCGGATAACTCTATACACGGTGTTTCACGTAACTTGTGCCAAGGATAAAAAAGAAAAGTGGTTAGTCGCAGCCGAATCAAACCAACGACATATGGTTTGCCGCCATGTGGCGCTCCTTAATTAGAGTATCTTTTCTCGTATTCCGCTTAATTAGTTAGTTAACGAAGGTGAATTATGCAAAATTTTTAATATTAACTTTAGGGCCAAGTGTGTTTTATTACGTTGGAGAAGGGGTTCAGAAACAACCGATCCATTTTTTTTGTGGCAACGTATACATGCTGCGTGACGATTTTTTTCGGCTTTTAAAGCCCGCGAAATATAAAACGACGCGACTGCGCTCGTGCGCTATCGTATTGCAGCGCTCCCAATCGCGGTTCGTGCGAAAGAACCGCGTGTGCGGACCGTGCCTAAGTGAGCGGCCGTGGCTCTAGTCATAGGCTAACTGAGGAGCACCTTTGGCGGTGGCACCATGGTGGCACACGGAAAGGAAGCGCCGTCGTCCCTGATAAGCGATAGGCTCGACGCCTAGATTTTTCCTTTTAGTTCGACAAGACAGGGGGAGGGGCGGCAGGAGCGGGCGACGACGTGTACAGAGAACTCGAAACATGTTGCGACGCGTGCGCGTGAGTTGCAAGTCATGCTCGAGGCCAGAGGCCAACACGGATGCGAAGGCGGCCAAGGAACCGCAAATGTTCCGTCGGCGGGTTATATGTGCGCGTGTGCGTGTGTGTTGTGTACACATCGATAAAACGACGGCGGCAGCGCTAACGCCATTGCTGCCCAAGAACACAGTGCAAGCATGTGGAAGCTTCTAGAACATTCCGAGCTCGGCAACTCTACGCAAGCTACGACATTTTTTTTTGTCTTTTTATTCTTTTGGTTTACCGTCATCCCCTCGCGCCGATCGCTGTTATAACGGCTGTGCGGTGGCTATCGAGCCAGTGACGTATAGACCAATGCGAGAAGAAAAGAAATGCCCGGCGTATCAACGCATGCGCCGAAGAGTGGTCGTCGTGGGCGTATAGTGAGCATCCGGGGGCTTGTGCCGCCATTTTGCATTTTCTGTCCACTTCGGCGTGCCTCGGGTCGGCTGCCTTCTGCGTCGCACCATACCCCGAGGTCCTGCTGGTCCTGATTACGCGCTAACAGTGGCAGTGCTTGACGAAGTTGCACGCTACTCGTGTTCCCGCCTTAACTCTGGAAGCACTGGCTTCATGCCCCGGCCCTAGACCCCGGCTCTGCAAAATGTGAGGCGCGCTTCGAGAGTCTTGTTGCCCGGCCCACCTGCAGTCTCCGTCTCGGCGATTCCTCGCCCCGCTTTCAAGCTCCCGGAGTGTATGTGACGGCCAGGCCGCATTACACCCCTTGGGGCGTATGCTACGTTACTATACGCCAACGACACTCCGGTCGAGCCGGCGCAGCGTATGTCGCAAGCCGTCCCTGCCGAGTACTCGTTTTTGTTTGTGTGCGTTCCCACTTGTCGGTCACACCTGTACTATCGAACTGTGGATGAGGAACTCTGACCGTGGCCGCTAACCCACTACCTGCGCGGCAGTCCCTCGTCACGGCGAGCGTCGACTCTGCGAGCTTCGCATCGAGCGTCGTAAACGCTCATCAGGTGCACTTTGTGCATATTCTAGATGGTCTAGCTGGCGAGGGTGGAGCACGCGTTAGATCAGTTAACTGTTCGTTCAGTTCCACTAGTTAGCACGTACTAGAATTGTATAGCTACATTAGAAGTTACGTAAAATTTCGTTGCTTAGCTGTAAGCTCGAGGCTTCGTGGGCATGGCTTGCGGCCACATGGGTCTTCTCCGTGCCGGAATCGAAGAGGACGGGCCACGTGTGCGGGGTGGCGGCGTGCCTAGCTCCAGGCTTAGCTGACACAAGGCTTAGCTCACACTAGGCAGGCTAGCTGACAGCCGTCCTCTTACGACTGCGTCAGGGACATGGACCCTTCTAAATTGCCTTGCGACTCGACCCCACTATTTCGTGACAAGGTAGCCCGGGCGCATCAGTGCTATCGAGCGAAATGTGGAATCACGGAGGCAAACGGCATTCAGAAATTGCCTCACCAGCTTTTAGCTATTGCGGCGACCTTACGTCGCCTACGGTCTGGGCCGTGCAGCAGCTACAGTAAGTGGTCAATTTCTTTGCGATTCCAGCTTTTAGCTTTGTGTACTTTCCTCCTTGCGTTGCAGAGGATGACCTTGAGCACCACTCGTGGCGTCACCGACAGGGCTTACTCCTTGGCATTCCCTCGTCGGTGAAGTATTGCTGGTGGACTGGACTTCGTTCCTCACCCGGCACTACTACTGGCAAATACCATGTGTACTAGAATCATACTACGGCTGTGTTCTCAAGTGTTACCAACCTCTGCGTGATTTCCGGTTCCTGCCGTCTGCTTTCCATTGCGGATATTCACAATCATATCCAGCGCGCGCTTCTGCACATCTAGTCTTCGGTCTACGGTACAGAGGTCAACTCTGTGAGCTCTACTCGTCCTATGGCCGGCTGTGTTACGTGTGCATTTTTGTCGCCGGTGGCCGGAGACGGTGTCGTTCGACTTCCTGCAATACTTCTGGCAAGTTCCATGTAGACTCTAATTGCACTACGGATGTGTTCTTGTGTGGTGTACAAGCCCTGTGGCATTTAAGGTTCTGAGCGTCTGCTTTTGAATGAAGCCTTGTTTGAAGATGGAGTTTTTCCAATGACAGTTCCTGTTCGTGTTCTCTCAGTGCTCTTAATCCTGTTGCTACATCTTCCCTGTGCCACTAGTAAATAAACTTCATGGGCTTCCGAAGAAATTTGCTGTCGAATGTATTTCCTATGCGGAGACTCGAGGTTTGGTCCATGCTTCGGAAAACTCCCTTCGCCACGCAGATTTTCCAAAAGTCGCTTAAATGTCACTCTCCGAGTAAGGCGACGTTGCATTTATTCAGTTCCTGGTGATATATTTCCTGGCTGATTTCCTTTCCGCATCCCTGATTTCTTTCGTCTACTCGGAGTGCCATATTTTTCACCGTGCCTTTGTAACTTCACGTAGTCTCCACTTTTGTCGATGATTGCCGTTTTATTCTTTAATGTCTTCTCTCAGTTTTCTGTTTGGGCCCGCCGGGTCCGCAGGAGTTAAAAGGAGTGGGTTCTCCAGGTCCTTCGTAAACTTTTGTTAACGATTGGTTGTTTATGATACGGCCTACTTTGCATATTAAGGTATATAGTTCTCCATTATGCAGTGCATATCGCACGATCGCTTTTCACAGTTGACTTGAAAACTACGGTTGAGCCTTTCGTAGAAACCGCTCCCACACGGTGCGTTTTCCGGAGAGAATTTCCACCTGATAATTCTTGATGAAATCTTGAGTTGTTCGGCGACACAATGTGTTGTAGCCAGGAAGGAACAGCGAGACGGCCAGACGAGGAGTCGCATACGCACACGTTTAAAGGGGCACTAAAGGTTACTATGAAGTCAAGTTAAAGTGATAAAGCAATGCTCTAGAACGCCTAAGGCGTCAATATAATCGCGAACAGAGCTTTAGTAACCGAGAAATTGAGGTAAAAGCATGGCACGATTTGAGACCCTCCAGCGACATTCTGGTACTAGCCCGATGACGAAGGCACTCCCCATCATAACTTATGTGATTAGTACTCTACTACTCATATTAAAAAGATCATTTCATGAGATTATAATACGGAAGAAAATGCTACTATTCTACTACAATACGATTCTAAGAAATAACGTTTCGACGTTACTCGTGAGTAGTATGGGTGGTCGAAAGGTCTCGTTTTCGCTCGACTCTGCGCCGCGCGCGCTTTGGAGTTTCAATTGTTTTGTTATCGCGTCGTGCTGCGCTGGTTCTGCTGGCTCGCGAAACTTGCATTTGGAACAAGCAGCGAGAATGCCACGTCCATGTGATGTCGTGGCATGCGCGAACGGTCGGCGGAACTTGGCCAAGGGCAGTTGCAGCGGCGAATAAAACGTTACTTATCACTCTGTGCCAACGAGAGAACTTCTCCGTTCGAAGTGGTTAAGTGCCATACCTCTGCCACAGCGCGTTGGCAAAGAGCCGAAAAATCGCATAGTGTGCTCGCTGCACTTTCGTTCAGAGGATTACGAGTTCTATACACCGACTTACTCAAGTCGTGTGGAGTACATTTCAAAGCAATGCTTTCCCGTAGCGCTGTTCCGTCGGTCTTGCCTGCATTCTCCGAAGTGCAAGAACAACTGCAGGTCGAAGACGGGGTGAAGGCGGGTGAGTGCGACATTTGGTTTTCACGAAGGAAAAGATACAAATGTGCGAATATGTACAGCCATGACATACAGTTGCCGTCGCAGTAGTACGCAACGACGTCGGCAGCGCGAGCCCTCAGCAGCAGGTCACGTTCATTGGTGCTTAAATCGCTGAAGTCGAGCCCAGTATCGCGAGCCAATGTGTCGTTCTCAGGGTCGTCCATTGCAACGAGCGTCGAAGTTGGCGTCATAAAATAACCAGCTTATCGTCGCGCGTTTTTCCTTCCGCTAGCCACCATAGTCCCGCTTTCGCGCTGCTGTTGGCTCTGTCTCGGCTCTGTTTCTGGCCACGCGTTTGCGTCTTGCGCAGAAAAGCCCTAGCGCCGTCTGCGGGCGCCGTTTGACTCACTGACAGCGCAACGTCACTATGAGACCATGACGTCATCACTCCTAAATCGGAGAGCGGGTGATTTGAACTGCGCTAGATGTACGCGGACGCTTCAGATCGCATTTTCTCTTAAAATAAGTCTCTTCTTGGGCACGAAACAAGCCTTTCGAAGTTTCTGGGATGATATTTCAACAGTCCACGTTGATTTAATCGTAACCTTTAGGGTCCCTTTAATGGTCTCTCAGACTTTCTATATCAAGAAGAGCACGCGCTGCCAGATTGCCGGCCACGTGCAGTCACGGGGATCCATTCATCCATCCATCCCAACAGAGCAAGCGAAGTTCACTGCAGAAGGCGGCACTGCAACACGAACGGGCGTCTGCTACACCGTCACTGATACAAACATTTTCTGCGTTGGTTTTAGCAGGAAAATAGCGAACTAGCTGGGTCCTGTTCCTGCGTACAGCACCAGTGTCGGTGTAAACACAGTACGACCGAGGCTCATCCGCTGGGGCTTGTACCGTCGCTTTGCTCTTGAGGTCTGTCAACCAGACGTCGTCTCCGTAGGATATCTCCGGCAGGTCGCGGACTCCGTGACGTCTGTCGAAGTCTTTCCTTTGACGTTTCCGGTACTGTTCCTCGAACTTCCGAAGGCTCTCTTGATCCGGCAGTAGGGATGTCAGCTTGGTGGAACTAAGAGGTGGAACTAATTGTGCTCATGCTGATTCGAACCCCAAAAAAGGATGTCGTCCATGTGACAGACAACCCTACTGACGCCTTGTAAAATGCATGACATCTATTTCTGGAAGTGTTCAGGAATGGTTTCACTCTTCACTGGTTCAGGTATGTGACGTTTTTTGTCAGAATGAATGCAGACTGAAGGCTGCATTTTTTGTACCTGCAATGTGAATACAACAGACTACAAGCAAAGGAAAGACGACCCGTCACGAAACCTACAGGCACTAACAGAAGTTTTAACTCAATTGTCCCCGCAGGGGCGTCTGCGTCAGCAGGCGTTTGGTGTGTTGCGACACCACGTACCCGAGCACATGGGGGTTGAACCCTCACGCGTCTAACCGTGCGCGGCTTAGCCGTGTCCGGGGAAAGGGGGATCCCGGAGGCTGTGCCAATGCCGGGTGTTCGGACCTTTAAGGCCCCCCGGCGGAGGCAACACACCTCTTTGGCCTCTGCTTCACTTAGACGGCCCCTCCGGACTGACCCACCCGGGGGAAATCGGCAGTCGCCTTTTCCTGTCCACCTCTTCAACCATTTTATTTCCTATCTTCTTTCTTTTACTGCCCTTTCATCTCTTCTCTTCCGTCACTTCCCAATTTTCCTAGGCGGCTAGGGTTAACCTTGTGTATGTGCCCTCCCTTGGGTATAATATATTAGGTTATAGTGGCAATGTGCGGGTGGCGCCTGCAGTGTAGTGAGAAATTGTTCTTGTGCATTATTTCTGTTACTTTCTTTTTATAGAAACAAATTAACTAACATTCCAACTACTACGAACATCATTTGTTCACCATATAGGCGGAAAAATTATCGATGGAGCGCCTTGGGCAGGCACTCGTATAGCTCACCGACATGACATCACATGGGTGATTTACGCCATATGGGTAGGGGCGGCTGAAAATTCTGCCGAGCAGTGTGCTGCGATCAGCAGCGATGTATATATTTAAGGCCTTATAATAAATTACACGCTTTACGCGGAGCACTTAGATCGTCAATTAATGATCAGAAGGACCTACTCAAATCACTCAGTACGTTTGTAGAAAATAGTCAAAATCGTTTCAGAGTACCTTTAAGAACGCTCGGCGCCATCTCGCGGAGCCGCCTCGAAGCCTGCACGTGGTCTGCGAAATGCATGGCGCGCCGGTGCGCGTGACGGCTGAGAAACGCGCATTGCGGCAACCACGCTCCTCTCTCGCGGACCCTTTGGACGCGCTGTGCCATCTAGTGGCGCCGCCAAGAAGTCCACGCGTGGTTTACAAGACGAAAAGTGTGGTGCACAAGTGCCTGCGAACGCTGAGTATTGTTCCTCACTTTATTACGTCGCAAAAAGTAGCCGATGCGGTGTCCAAGACACCTGTTTGGTATGATTGTCCTATTTTCTTTCGCCTTCCTTCTGATGATTGATATCGTATTACGGGCTTTTACGTTTTTCTTTCACGTATGTGACTGTTGTAGCACAAAGCAACGCGGCACTGCCTGTTGCACCACTGATTCTAGTTTTAGTCTCTGGTCGCGATCCATTCATGGCATGGCGGCGCAGATGGAAAGTCGATTTTGGAAGAAGTCATGCTATTAAACAAAAGAACTTGAGTGGTAGTGTGCTGTGTTGGCTCCTCACCTACCCGAGATCCGCGAAGCACGAAAGCGCTTACGGCTCGGAGCCAGCCGCGTACTGCCTCTCCCTCGAAAGACTCGCCCATCTTACAATTAAGCCCACAACCGCACCGGCAGTGCACTCATTCTCGACACGAAAGTGCACGTGACCCCGTCCAACAGGGGCCACACTTTGACCCGCCAGAGTTAGACCCACCACTTCCCAGAAGCCAGGCCTCGAACATTCGCCGCACGACGAGTCTTGTGGTGATTGCAAGTGGTGTGATGAGAGGATAAGTACGTTTGGATACTCTGAGGCAAGGAATAAATTGCGACAGAACGCTTTCTCACGTCGACTGTTTACCGTACTGCATTTAGCATTGAATCAATATAGCGACACAACGTATTGCCACCGTCGAAACGAGTTGTGTACGAGGCGTGTACTGCAACGGGATTCCTCTTTCGCGAATTCCCTGTCCTGCCGTGTGTATATATGTTTTCAAATCAAATAATAATTATAATCCCTAAGATAACTCGGCGCCAGCAGCGCCGTCATTGCGAAGTCTACGCCTGGCCTTTGAAATGCATGTCGCACCGGTGAGTGCAAACCCTTACAATGGCTCCCTCGTTTTCCGCACATTCCGTGGCACATACTCAGTGAGCCATCTTGGCGACAAGTTCATTGAAAAAAATGGCACACACCCAGTACATTTGTAGCGCAGTCTGCTGATGCGTCGGGCTGCGGTCCTTGAGGAACCATTGTGACGCGGGCTCGATTCCGGTCCGCATCGAAGGAATCTCAGGTACATTTTTCGTTCTTGTAGCGCGGCATATTCCCAATGGCACATACCTATAGTTACCGAAGTTGGCGTCAAGCACATTCACTGTATATAGTGTGGCACACATCTACTGGCACATAGCCGTAGTGACCCAAGTTGGCACGAAATACGTTAACTGACGACCAGCGCAGACCGAATGGGACATATCCAGCGCTCCAAGTCGGCGTCAAAGAGTTCGAACAGCAGTGCCTACCCTGTCCCAGATCTTCAGTGACCCATGTGGGCGTGAAAGAGCTCTTTTGAGTGGAGGCACGTATGTACACGTTAGCACATACTCAGTGACTCAAGCTGGTCCGATAGCTGGTCTCAAACTCTCTTAACTCAGCGCACCAGCCCCATGCGCTATCCATTCGACCCCTATCCCTGCCCCGCAGGGGCGTCTGCGTGAGCAGGCGTTTGGTGTGTTGCGACACCACGTACCCGAGCACACGAGGGTTAGACCCTCCCGCGTGTAGCCGTGCGCGGCTTAGTCGTGTCCGGGGAAAAGGGGATCCTGGGGGTTGAGCAAATGCCGGGTGTTTGGACCTATACGGCCCCCCGGCGGCGGCAACACACCTCTTTGGCCTCGGCTTCACGTAGACGGCACCCCCGGACTGACCCACCCGGAGGAAATCGGTAGTTGCCTTTTCCTGTCCCCCTCTCCACTCTTCATCTTTCTCTCTCACTTTGAATCTTTCCTGTCTTCTGCTCACTTCAGTTTACTTCTCATTTTCCAGGCAGCAAGGGTTAACCGTGTGTATCTACCCAACCCTGGGTACATATATTAGGTTATAGCGGCGTTGTATAGCTGACGTATACAGGTATGTTCCTAACCTCGTAGCGTCCCCTCGGTGGTGGGTGGCTGCCATCGCCGCTGAATATTCTAAGAATACATGGCAAATGCATTCCCTCTCCTTGCAGATCGTCCTAACAAAAGAGGGCGCACCGAAGCAATTTTCGATTTCACTTTGAAAACCAACGGAGAAATGTTCCCACGCTACCATGTGATCCACAGTGAAGGATCTCTGCCAATGAGAAAACTATCGCCATTCCTAATAGCAAAATGTCTAGTAGAGAAAATCGGAAAGCGATACAAAGCTGCAAAGATGTCAAGTGGGGACCTCCTCCTTGAACTCAAAACAAAAGACCAAGTCGCAAAGCTCGCTGATCTCACCAGTGTCGGTAACACCAAAGTCACAATCTCAGCTCACCGTTCTCTCAAGACAAGCAGGGGTGTAATATCAGAAGAAGATTTCTTAAACCTAAGCGATGAAGAACTCCTGGAAGGTTTCCAAGAACAAAATGTAATCAAAGTTCAAAGAATAACTCTCCGAAGAAATGACGAACAAATCCTGACCAAACACGTTATACTTACCTTTGGTACCAGTATTGTACCTACTACACTTGATGCAGGCTATCTCAAGATCAACGTAAGACCGTATATCCCAAACCCGAGGCGGTTTCAAGTGCCAGAGATTCGGACATGCATCGCAATCATGCAGAGGTAAATCGACATGTGCAAGGTGTAGTGCCAATGACCATCAGTCGGAAAACTGTAATGCTGCTCCACACTGTACAAACTGCAAATGAGATCATCCAGCATATTCACGATCTTGCCCCTGCTGGAAGAAAGAGAAAGAGATAATTGCACTTACAGTGAAAGAGAAGATTTCTTTTTATGAAGCTAGAAAGAAACTAGCATACTTACCTCAAACAACCTACGCCAGTGCGGTGCGGCAGGGGACAGCACCGCAGTGGTCTCAGGAGTCTACAGGGACCGCAGTCAGTGGCCCAGTAGTAACTCCATCCGTCCCCTTGGTGGCAGCAGCCAGTGCGGCTCCATCATCATCATCACAGACAGGCCTGCAGACCCCGGTTCCCCAGGGCAGCAGGCTAAATCGAACTCCCAGGCCTGAGACGCGCGTCTCAGCGCCTGGTTCTCGATAATCCAGCGCCTCGGAGAAGGTTATGGATGTCGACACCAAAACTCCTGCGTCATCGACGCCAAAACATCAGCGCTCCCTGGAGCGCACTAAGAAAGACAAGCTCACAATAACTACGCGAACAAAGGGACCGGTAACCTGAACGGTTACCGTTCTTCCAATAGTACATTCCCACTAACAAATGTCACCTACAGTTACTTAGTACATATATATAAATTACCATTCTCAATTCTGCCACTATGGCTTTTATCGTGCATTGGAATTGTAGAGGACTGATTCGCAATTTAGGTGACATTAAAGACATAACAAATAACTTTTCGCCAATCGCATTTTGCCTACAAGAAACAAACTTAGGCCCTAAACACAGTCAATTCCTTAGAGGCTTCACCGTTGTCCGAAGGGACCGCGAATGTTCCAGCCGTTTGTCGGGAGGAGTGGCTATAGTCGTACAGGGCGGCACTCCCACCCGAAATGTCCAATTAAATACATCTTTAGAAGCCGTAGCTGTCACCATTCTATCCTACAAAACAATCACCATTTGCTCACTATATATTCCACCCCACACACATTTTACTATTAAAGACTTAGAAAAACTAACAGATCAGTTGCCGGAGCCATTCGTCCTAGTAGGAGATTTTAATGCTCATGTTACTCTTTGGGGCAGTGTCAAGACTGACCAAAGAGGACAACTCGTTGAAGATTTTATTCTATCAAATGATATCTGTCTTTTAAACTCAGGTGCGCCAACTTATTTCTCACCGACTTCCCGCGCAGTTAGTTGTTTAGATTCAGCTTTTTGTTCGCCCTCTCTTATTACTGATTTTAAATGGGAAGCTCTCGACACGTCATATGGTAGCGACCACTTACCCGCACTCATCAAACTCCTACCATCACCACAAACTTTAGTAACTAGACCACGCCGATGGAAATTACAGCTCGCTGACTGGCAGGTTTTTATGGAGAACGCGAAACTGGAAAATGTCTTTTCGCCAGAGCTTAATATTGATGAACTTAATAAAAAATCACTGAAGTCATAATCACAGCGGCAGAAAAGGCGATACCCCTGTCATCGGGTACAGTGCACAAAAAGCTAAACCCCTGGTGGACGAAGGAGTGTACCGACGCTAAAAAAGAGCAAAATAAGGCCTGGGGAATCCTACGGAGGTACCCCACCTATAGCAACATGGTAAACTTCAAACGAGCCAAAGCCAAAGCACGTTTCATTCGAAGACATGCTGAAAAATCATCATGGCAAAAATACATCTCTTCAATTAATAGTACGGTAACGTCGAAACGAATGTGGGACCATGTTAGGAAATTTAGAGGACAATACTCATCTTACACAATACCGTTACTTACAAGTCCAGGCACACAAACAACAATACAAGAACAGGCAGATATACTTGGAGAACATTAGCGCGATGTATCCAGTTCAGGGAATTATACAAAGGAATTTTTGCAATACAAACAGTCTGCTGAAAAACAGAAGCTGCCCACTACTGGTGCATCAAATGAACCGTACAATTCCCCCCTCACACAACAAGAAATAAACAGTTCTTTCTGCAGGGAAAAACACAGCGCCAGGTCACGACCGTATTCACTACGCCATGCTGGCTCATCTATCTCAAGCATCTGTAAACGCTCTCCTTAAATTTTTTAACTTAATCTGGGAATCTGGCATAATGCCGGAAGAATGGAAAAAGGCAATAGTAGTTCCATTTCTAAAAGCCGATAAATTCCCCACATCAGCAAGCAACTACAGACCTATTGCCCTCACAAGCTGTTTGGCAAAATCATATGAAAGCATAATCAATGTAAGACTTTCATTTATTTTAGAATCAAGAAACCTTATTGACCCCCATCAGTGTGGATATAGAAAGGGTTGTTCAACCACTGACCATCTTGTCCGTCTAGAACATGAAATTTGGTATGCATTTTTATACAAACAACACTGTCTTGCAGTTTTCTTCGATTTAGAAAAAGCCTATGATACCACATAGAGATATGGAATCTTAAGAGACCTGGCTGACCTCGGCATCCGTGGTAAATTGCTAAATTGCCTAGCTGATTTTATGTCTAACAGAACATTTCATGTACGTCTGGGTACAGTACATTCTCATACATTTACTCAGGAAAATGGCGTTCCGCAAGGCTGTGTTCTCAGCACGACACTGTTTATAGTGAAAATGAACTCAGTTAATAAGATTATACCGCCGTCTCTTATGCACTCTGTTTACGTAGACGATCTCCAAGTGGCTTGCCGTGCCTCAAATTTGCCAACCTGTGAGAGACAGCTTCAAACGACAATAAATAAACTTACACAATGGGCTAACAAAAATAGCTTCCGCTTCTCCACACAGAAAACAGTTACTGTTTTGTTCTCTCAGAAACGAGGGCTACACAGCGATCCAGTCCTAAAACTGAACGACACCATACTGCCGGTGAAACAAGACCATAAGTTTTTAGGAGTAACCTTTGACACCAAACTTAACTTCCTAACTCACATAAAAGCACTAAAGATTAAAGCAAATAAAGCTCTAAATATCCTTAAAATTTTGTCTCATAAGCACTGGGGATCCGACCGAACGTGCGTTTTACGTGTTTACCGGTCTCTTGTGCGCAGCCTTTTAGACTACGGCTCCGTGGTTTACGGCTCAGCCAGACAGTCCTACATCCGACGACTCGACTTGATCCGGTACATAACCTTGGACTGCGACTGGCAAGTGGTGCCTACCGAACTTCACCTATTCCAAGTTTATACGTCGAGTGTAAGAACCCTCCTTACAGCAGCGCAGAGCATTCCTCACTTTTTCCTACGTACTCAGAATTCAGTCTTCACCACAACACATATGCTACAACATCCTCACACAATGCAACACACGCTTACACTACACAAATAAACCGAACACGATTAGGCCACTTGTCCTGCGGTATGAGCAATACTGTCGGGACTATGACATTCCCCACGAAGTCCTCCAGGTTGCCAAGAAACCACAACGGTTGGCCCCGTGGTACGATTTCACACACTTATGTGATTGGACGTTAACACAGCTAAAGAAAAGAGACATCCCACACGAACACATTATACAAGAATTCCGTGCACTTCAGGACAAATATCAAAATAACATGCAATATTACACTGATGGCTCGAAAACAAAAGATCACGTGGGTGTGGGGGCCGTGACGGAAAATTGGGAAACAAGAATTCGATTACCACAACATGCCTCTGTCTACACAGCCGAAGTATGCGCAATATGGACTGTAGTTAAAAAGAGCATCGCTGACAAACACGAAAACACAGTAATATACACTGATTCATTAAGCACTCTGAAGGCTCTACACGCGATATCCGAATGTGAACCCCTGATAGGGGACATTTTAAACATGGTAACATTAAACAAATACGGCCGGTCAATTAGGTTTTGCTGGGTACCAAGCCATGTCGGTATACCGGGAAATGAAGCAGCGGATAGGTGTGCATCAATGGCAGTGCACAAATACACAACAGACACGGCGCTTCCATATCGGGATAGTATCACGGCTATTAGGAAGGCCTTGACGTCCAAATGGCAACAGAAATGGGACCATTGCTTAAGCAAAAAGCTACATCTTACTAAACCCGTAATTGGTGAGTGGAAGTCATGCACTCACCAGCAACGGTTCTATGAGGTTATCCTGTGTCAACTTCGGATCGGACACACACATTTAACACACAACTTTCTCCTCCGTAAAGAAAACCCGCCGACTTGCGAAAAATGCAATCAACCTCTTACAGTAATACATATCCTTATAACATGTCCACAGTTTGAAACACAGCGACGGAAGCTTTTACACAACCTATATAATTTAAATATGCCTTTACACCCTTCCCTATTACTGGCAGATGACCCACTAGTGCCATTTATTAACCTATTCCACTTTTTAGAGACAACTGGTTATTTACGCGAACTATAATGCAATGCAGGTTTGCCTGCTTTAACCTTTCGTTTCCTTTTGTCTTGTGACTGGCGCAGCATGGCCTTAGTTGCCTTTGTGCCATTAAACTCCAACTAACCAGCCAACCCTATCCCTGACTACCCAGTGACAAAGGTATGCGGAAAAAATGGTTAGAAACAACTGTAGAGGTATTGTAGGTAGGTAGGTAGGTAGGTAGCCTCGGAGAGTGTGTAAAGTACCCTTACAATGCTAACGCATTAAAAAGTCGCCTCGTGCAGTATAACCGCATATTAAAGGGGCCCTGAACCACTTCTTATGGAAGTGAAGAAAGGAATTTGAAGTGAAATTAAGCCATTTATGAAATACTTTGCCACAAGAAATACTTCAACGCGTTCAGCAGAAGCGCAGGTATTGGCAATAAAACACATCCTCTGCTGTGTCGCCGCTCCTTCAATGCCTTGCACTGCGAAGGCTACGGCGGAGTGGGGCGTACCCCACAAAGCTACACCTTCTAAATATTACCGTTGCAAGCAGTTAAAATTAACTTTTCGATGTCAATGCGGACGCCATGAGTTCTGATTTAGATGCCTACCACGTACTAAACGTAAGCCAAACGTTTAGTTTTCGCATTACAGAATTGTGTTTTCTCGTATATTCAACATATACAATCATATGCTATCATGTCTGTAGGTTGTATGTAAGTCGTACTTAGATTTTTTCTACGTATTTTACCTTGAGAAATTCAATTAGTTCAGTCACTTCATTGTGCCACACGGAACGCCTGCGTGATTAGGCATGCGTAATGCAATTATTATTTTTATTTTTTATATTTTTTTTGCCGAGATGGCGTTTGAGGCTGGATACGGGACTCAGACGCCGGCTTTTCTGCGACACGGGGCTCTTAACACTATCGTGGTAATACGCCAAAAGCAATCACGGTAACATGCAAGGGCAATGCACAAGTCAACTGGTTGTTGTTGCAGCTATTGTTGTCGTTCGTGATTCAAGCACTTTACCACTGTAGAAGAAAAGTCCGAGATTTCGACAAAATTAATCTTTATTGCGAGACCTGCGACAGAAACTGAATCAAGACCTGCGACAGAAACAGATCTTTGATCCAGTTACAAAAAAATAAAAGCGAAAAACTTACAAATATGCTATACAACTTAAATTCTACAACATTTTGGCGGTCACAAATTCGCGCGCGTTATAAGTGGCCGAATTGAACTGTCCCTGGCAAATGTCTATTCCGCTCGGGCTTCACGCTTCTGCACCGCTTCCTCCTCATCCCATTGGGCAGTGACATTCGGCGCCATGGTGCCACGCGAGTCCTCCCATTTCGGGCACTCCCGTCCGTCTCCGAGGTGTTCAGACCGACGTCGTCTTCTGTGGTCACGGACGCGGCCACAGTCTCGGTATTAGTCGGAGTGGTGCCTAGACGTACGGTACGCACGAACGAGAGCCGCACCGTCGATGGGAGGGTCTTCGCGCTTGAACCCCTGCAAGACCAAGTGACAAGGAATATATTATCGCTATTAAGAATTTCTTTGGGAACTTAATTGTGCTTGCGTTATATCTAGTTGTGTGTATGCATGAACGCCCACGTCTAAACTGCTTCCCTTTAACTTGAGTCACTGGGTAGCCCTTGGTCAAATGGGCAGAGTGTCGGGCTGCGGTGCAGAGGCAATCAGCTTCAAAAACCATCTGTCCGGTCAATTTGAGCCCCTGGGTATAAAATGCCGGGCAATGTGCTGCTCTTCAATAAGCAAATCTGATGCCAACTTGGATCGCAGTGTATGTGTCAACGGGTATGCGACGCCTTTATAACCATTATTTAAAACAAGCCATCTATAATAATGCATCAACCACAACATAGATCGCTAATTGCATTAAGGTCGCAAGTGATCTTTAGAGGATGGATGAACCAGCAGGTTTTATCATTGCGCTAAAATCTCCCTGTTTAATCTCAAGTTGGAGCGACGTAGGGCTTTATGGTGTGCTTCTTTGGCTGAAGTGCACATAATGGTATATTGAGTTAACGCGTGTATACTCGGGATAAAGGTGACAGACGCAATTCAGACGCTGCGGCCTCGAATCGCACTCGGCAGTATGTTCTGGACACTGAGCAGCAGCAGCAGCGCTTCCAGCGCGGAAGTTATCTTCGTGAGCAAAGCAACCTTTCTTCCAAAAGCAAGGCGACTTACGATTCGGCTTCTGAGTGCGCTCGGAAATGTCAGTAGGTCGAGGAGTTTCAGCGTCTGCAAATAAAGTCCGGACGTAAGCGATAGACAGAATAGTAGCAAGTTTTTATTCTAGCTGCATTGATATAGCTTATGCGCCCGGAAATATCCGAGCGCTCCATATGCGCCAAGAGACGGCTTGCTCGCGAAATATGCCGCCAGCGAAGGGAAGCATGCATCGGCCCTTTCGTGGGCCAAATGAGTTTCCCAAACGGTACAGGGTGGCTTATCCTTAAGCCTGCGCGTATGACTACAGCGGTACGCCGGCGATCTCAAAAGGTGACGTTAAGCCTGGTGTAATCACCATTGGCGACGTAAAGGCGGTGACGCAGATGGCGGCAATGTGTTTTCTATCACACCGATTAAGCGGCGCCACTGGAGTGAATAGCTGTTAAACTGACAGCTCCATATTGTCGAAATACCTTCACGAAGTTAACAGTGAAGCCATCGGAAGCATGAGTATTTGTTCACGTTTACTATAGGTCTATACTTGCAAGCGTTGGTCACCGCCGCTCACAGCCGTTCAAACTGTTGAACGCTTCTGTAAGACTGGAGTGCAATATTGTCACGTGGTGGTGATCACGTGACAATATTGTCACATGATCGTGGTGATGAGCACGGTCGGCGATCGTCGAAAATCTGATCAACGGGTCAAGCGCGTTGGCTTTCATACATCAATCGTCGAATGTTCCAGACTAATCGCTGGGACCCGCGCGCCTTCCACAAAGTTCTACACCACCCGCCGTGGTTGCTCAGTGGCTATGGTGTTGGGCTGCTGAGCACGAGGTCGCGGGATCGAATCCCGGCCACGGCGGCCGCATTTCGATGGGGGCGAAATGCGAAAACACCCGTGTGCTTAGATTTAGGTGCACGTTAAAGAACCCCAGGTGGTCAAAATTTCCGGAGTCCTCCACTACGGCGTGCCTCATAATCAGAAAGTGGTTTTGGCACGTAAAACCCCAAATATTATTAAAGTTCTACACTATTCGCGTCGCGCACACATGCAATCAGATTACACAAGTTTCGGTTACAGACAGACAGTCAGTGGATGGAACCATCGATAACATTCCAGAAACTTCCCACACATGCAAGCGCGTCTTGCCCTGTGCGATATTTGTTAGGCGGTGAAACGTGTCACCCAATAAAGACAAACAGGTACACGTGTCAATATTATTATACTTTAGATAGTATGCGTCACGCATAGTACATCAACTTAAGAAAAGGAAAATGGTCAATAAATTGAATTGCATGGAGGTTGCCAAAGTCGAGAGCCTCGTTATGCAGAGAGCGGTTTTCGTTATTCTTCTATATCATTACCTTCGTATCATTCTATTAGGGAGTAATGACTTTAGCAATATAACCGTATCAGTGTTCTAAGACTTATTTTTTGTTATTCTGATAACAAATTATTACGAAGTGACACGAAGCATAAGATTTTTAAATAGAATTATGTGGTTTTGATGTGCCAAACCCACAATCTGATTATGAGGCACGTCGTAGGACTTCAGGTTAATTTTGATCACCTCTGGTTATTTAATGTGTACCTATATCTGGAGCGGAGAGGGGGGGCTTCGTTCCGGCCGCGAAGCTCTCCACATCCCCGTAAGGAGCCTGGCGGTGGTCTCGTGCGGACGATGCCCTCTCGGTGAGCGCATATTTCCCCCCTCATCTTTTAAGAGATTCAATACATACAAGCATTTGTCTCGCAAACCAGATTTATTTCAAGGGAATTTTCCACGTCTCAATTATTTCTCTCGTCGTATTCGAGTGCTCATTGCCGTGTTATAGTTTGTTAACGAAGCTTCCCCTCAAGTCTAAATATTGTAAGGCAGTTTGTCGTGTGCGTATCATGGCCACGCATGCTTATATCGCCTTTCCGTTTCTCTACCACGGTTGCGCTTTAAAACCACGGCGCTGCAAGTTTGCTTTCTTTTCCTTCCCTCTTCTCCGCCCTTAAACTGGCTCTCTTAACTACTACACGCAGAGGCAAGAAACAACGCGCGCTTTAGATACTATAGATGAGATGAATATTTACAATTATTATTAGGGTTATAATTATATTCAAGTGCTGATTGCCGTGTTATAGTTTGTTAACGAAACTACCCCTCAATTCTAAATACCTTAAGGCAGTTTTCCTAGTCTCTAAAGCCGCTCGAGTTCACGCTGCTCCTCTGGCGGCCATTTTTCCAAGAAATTATGCCTTCCAACCACTGTCGCGGACAACACCAGCCCCTTTCCACATAAGTATGAGGCTCGGAGCAGGAGCTATAGCGCTTGAAAGTAACCGCTGGCTTGACGAACCAACCGACTGAGCTACCTTTCCGGGCAACATTGAAGGATCACGAGTTCAAATCACATGTTATGTTCCCTTTTTTTTTTAAAGGTATTTTCCTTCCTTTTATCACAGTACGGAAACCCTCCTAAAAAAAAAAATTCTATATTCTCAATTATGTGTGGCCACACATGTGCAGGTCATAAATACCAGGTTCTCTAGCCGAGTGCCATCCATGCGGTATAACCGAGCTCAGATTGGTCCACCTTGACTGATCAAATAGGGCACCACTGTAGGTTAAAAGAGGCGTACAACTCCTGCGGGACCCGCCGTGGTTGCTCAGTGGTCATGGTGTTAGACTGCTGAGCACGAGGTCGCGGGATCGGACCCCGGCCACGGCGGCCGCATTTCGATGGGGGCGAAATGCGAAAACACCCGTGTACTTAGAATTAGGTGCACGTTAAAGAACCCCAGGTGGTCGAAATTTTCGGAGTCCTCCACTACGGCGTGCATAATCAGAAAGTGGTTTTTGTCACGCAAAACACCATAATTCAAATTTTAATTTAACTCCTGCGGGGACGGTAGAGTATCCGTCTCCAGTGCAAGGGGACCGTGATTCAAATCCCGGTGCCGCGCAATTCTCCTCCGGGAAATACAAAAAAAAAAAAGAAAGAAGAAACCGTGTGTTGAGAAATTGCACAAACAGGCCTGGAGTGCGGCCTGATCCCGGTGACCAGAACCGGTAACGCACTCTCTCACCAGAGCAGGATTGGCCACCCTGGTGCAGTACTTGGCCACAACCTCCTATATGAATAAAACAATCAAACCCCGGCCCTCAGTCCCCAGCAGCCGCGAAGCAACTGACCACGGCGGCGGTCAGATCTGTAACGCTGCAGAGGGTGCTAAGAATACCTGGCTCCGGACAGGCCGCCATTGGAATCTGAACCTGGCAACGTTTAACGTTAGAACGCTATCTAGTGAGGCGAGTCTAGCAGTATTATTGGAGGAATTAGACGGTAGTAAATGGGATATAATAGGGCTCAGTGAGGTTAGGAGGACAAAAGAAGCATATACAGTGCTAAAAAGCGGGCATGTACTGTGTTACCGGGGCTTAGCGGAGAGGCGAGAACTAGGAGTCGGATTCCTGATTAATAAGGAAATAGCTGGTAACATACAGGAATTCTATAGCATTAACGAGAGTGTGGCAGGTCTTGTTGTGAAACTTAATAAGAGGTACAAATTGAAGGTGGTACAAGTCTATGCCCCTACATGCAGTCATGATGACCAGGAAGTCGAAAGCTTTTATGAAGACGTGGAATCGGCGATGGGTAAAGTCAAAACAAAATACACTATACTGATGGGCGACTTCAATGCCAGGGTAGGCAAGAAGCAGGCTGGAGACAAGTCAGTGGGGGAATATGGCATAGGCTCTAGGAATAGCAGAGGAGAATTATTAGTAGAGTTTGCAGAACAGAATAATATGCGGATAATGAACACCTTTTTCCGCAAGCGGGTTAGTCGAAAGTGGACGTGGAGGAGCCCGAATGGTGAGACTAGAAATGAAATCGACTTCATACTCTGCGCGAACCCTGGCATCATACAAGATGTATACGTACTCGGCAAGGTACGCTGCAGTGACCATAGGATGGTAAGAACTCGAATTAGCCTAGACTTGAGGAGGGAACGGAAGAAACTGGTACGCAAGAAGCCAATCAATGAGTTAGCGGTAAGAGGGAAACTAGAGGAATTCCGGATCAAGCTACAGAACAGGTATTCGGCTTTAACTCAGGAAGAGGACCTTAGTGTTGAAGCAATGAACGACTATCTCATGGGAACCATTAAGGAGTGCGCAATAGAAGTCGGTGGTAACTCCGTTAGACAGGAAACCAGTAAGCTATCGCAGGAGACGAAAGATCTGATCAAGAAACGCCAATGTATGAAAGCCTCTAACCCTACAGCTAGAATAGAACTGGCAGAACTTTCTAAGTTAATCAACAAGCGTAAGACAGCGGACATCAGGAACTATAATATGGATAGAATTGAACAGGCTCTCAGGAACGGAGGAAGCCTAAAAACAGTGAAGAAGAAACTAGGAATAGGCAAGAATCAGATGTGTGCGTTAAGAGACAAAGCCGGCAATATCGTTACTAATATGGATGAGATAGTTCAAGTGGCTGAGGAGTTCTATAGAGATTTATACAGTACCAGTGGCACCCACGACGATAGTGGAAGAGAGAATAGCCTAGAGGAATTCGAAATCCCACAGGTAACGCCAGAAGAAGTAAAGAAAGCCTTAGGAGCTATGCAAAGGGGGAAGGCAGCCGGGGAGGATCAGGTAACAGCAGATTTGTTGAAGGATGGTGGTCAGATTGTTCTAGAGAAACTGGCCACCCTGTATACGCAATGCCTCATAACCTCGAGCGTACCGGAATCTTGGAAGAACGCTAACATAATCCTAATCCATAAGAAAGGGGACGCCAAAGACTTGAAAAATTATAGACTGATCAGCTTACTGTCCGTTGCCTACAAAGTATTTACTAAGGTAATCGCAAATAGAATCAGGAACACCTTAGACTTCTGTCAACCAAAGGACCAGGCAGGATTCCGTAAAGGCTGCTCAACAATAGACCATATTCACACTATCAATCAAGTGATAGAGAAATGTGCAGAATATAACCAACCCTTATATATAGCTTTCATTGATTACGAGAAAGCGTTTGATTCAGTCGAAACCTCAGCAGTCATGGAGGCATTACGGAATCAGGGTGTAGATGAGCCATATGTAAAGATACTGGAAGATATCTATAGCGGCTCCACAGCCACCGTAGTCCTCCACAAAGAAAACAACAAAATCCCTATAAAGAAAGGCGTCAGACAGGGAGATACGATATCTCCAATGCTATTCACAGCATGTTTACAGGAGGTATTCAGAGGCCTGGAGTGGGAAGAATTGGGGATAAAAGTTGATGGAGAATACCTTAGCAACTTGCGATTCGCTGATGATATTGCCTTGCTTAGTAACTCAGGAGACCAATTGCAATGCATGCTCACTGACCTGGAGAGGCAAAGCAGAAGGGTGGGTCTGAAAATTAATCTGCAGAAAACTAAAGTAATGTTTAACAGGCTCGGAAGAGAACAGCAGTTTACGATAGGTAGCGAAGCACTGGAAGGAGTAAGGGACTACATCTACTTAGGGCAGGTAGTGACCACGGATCCGGATCATGAGACTGAAATAACCAGAAGAATAAGAATGGGCTGGGGTGCGTTTGGGAGGCATTCTCAAATCATGAACAGCAGGTTGCCACTATCCCTCAAAAGGAAAGTGTATAACAGCTGTGTGTTACCAGTACTCACATATGGGGCAGAAACCTGGAGACTTACGAAAAGGGTTCTGCTGAAATTGAGGACGACGCAACGAGCTATGGAAAGAAGAATGATGGGTGTGACGTTAAGGGATAAGAAAAGAGCAGATTGGGTGAGGCAACAAACGCGGGTAAACGACATCTTAGTTGAAATCAAGAAAAAGAAATGGGCATGGGCCGGACATGTAATGAGGAGGGAAGATAACCGATGGTCACTAAGGGTTACGGACTGGATTCCAAGGGAAGGGATGCGTAGCAGGGGGCGGCAGAAAGTTAGGTGGGCGGATGACATTAAGACGTTTGCAGGGACAACATGGCCACAATTAGTACATGACCGGGGTAGTTGGAGAAGTATGGGAGAGGCCTTTGCCCTGCAGTGGGCGTAACTAGGCTGATGATGATGATGATGATGATATCTGGATGGGTACTTTTGCATTTCAATCCTATCGAAATGCGGGCGCCGTGGCCGGGATTTGATCCCGTCCTCTTGTGCTTAGCAGTGCAACACCAAAGCCACTAAGCAATCGCGGCGGGTCATACGAATTACATAGAACGTTACTCTTTACTAGACAAGTTGTGACCTTCAAGTGAGATCCATCATAATAAAGCTTATTAGCGTAACATTACCCTATTACCGTTTTCGTTAATGCTATCATTTCCAGACAACTTTGCTTGCACGGTGAACTTCACGGACGTACAATAAGCGGCAGAACGTATCAGTAACGTTAATTCTGTGCCGAAACACTTAAAGGAAGCATAAAGGAACTATGGTGCCCAGTTAGATAAATAATTTAGAAGTGTATCATAGTTTTCTGTGTGCGATTAAATTACTTTCTCGCGTAGAAAATTACTCACAACTTCCTGCTCCTGCTCCTCAATATGATTCCCCGCCATCTAAACGGATCAGTTGACGTAATCCTCACGTGACCTCTCTCTCTGCGACTCTGTGAATTCGCCAATGCTGATGTTAGATGAGAGGTGCTGTAGCCAAAAAATCGGTGTCCCCCTTCGTTATATTTTTTCCTACTTGTCTTTTTCCTGCTTGCAAAGGCTGTGTTATCGCAGTTAATAATGACTTTATTATTACGAAAGTCTATATATTTCAATCTAGCTTCACCTAATAGTTACCGTCAGCGTCCCTTTATAGATCCGTATCTTTGTTATTAAAACTTGTTCTGATCTCGGATCACTTTGTCTTACGTCAAGACCATAGGCCTAATGTCAAACTTCCCTTTTAACAATAATGACTGACATTCAAGTGGGCATCCCAACACTTTTTTGTTGTATGCATCAGAAAGTCAGCAGAAACGCAACGAACTATAAATGATTTTCCCAGTATTTGGCATGAGCATGACATGGTATTCATGCTATAAGAGAATTGCTTCCAATGAGTGAATTGCAGAGCGCCTTTATTACGGCCATTCATAAAGCATTGCTTGATCACACTAAAGCAATTTCGCTTCTTTATGCAACGGGCCCAACCATAATTCTCAAAATGGCGACTGCTGCGTTAAGGAGGCCCTTTTAACAATTAAAAAAATTGGGGATAATATTCGAAATAATAACGTTACCGTCCGGAAACGCCTTGGAAATATCACAACCCAGCACAGCAATACGGCTGTGCTTAGTGCTGTTTCACGATGTGGCAGTCATAATTACAGTCATTGAGGCATCTTACATTTATAGAAAACGGCCCTTGTAAATCTACATGTTGAGGGTTTAGGCTGAACAAGGCGACCATTCATTGGGGCATAAAGTCTGCAAGACTTAACCATTTTCATGCAGCATCATACTTACAGACGTGAAGTGGAGTAGGATCTGGAGGGAGACACGAGGCAAATAAAGCACAACCTAATTAGTGGCAGCTCAGGTAAAAATTACAGCAAGGCAATGCATATCTTAAGCTTTCGTTTATAATTCTCCTTTGCAATTTTCGCGCGTTACGTTTGAGCGAAAACAAGCAATTTTTATATCTTTTTTCCAGGATCCTAATCTTGCCGCATAGCATCTGACATAAGTAAACATTTTCATTGAGCCAGTGTTTATTGTAGGTCAATATGAAACAATTATTGGGATAGTTTCTAGTTTTTAAATTTAAGGTGCCAATGCATGCCTGACACATTTTTAAGTGTGGGCGTTCGTTTATTGGATTCATTCATCCAATAAAATGTACACTTCAATAACGACGAGCCAATAATAATAGAGAAACTAGTTGCCTCAAGAATAGGAATTCATCAGGTAGGGCATGACAGCCGCAGTGACTCGCAATTAATTATAATTATAATTATAATATAAGTATAATTATCAGTGAGAAAAAGCAGTACGAAAAGGCTCACATATAATAACTGTTGTGCGACATCAGAGATAAAGCTTAGAAAAAAGACAAGACACTAAATGCTTCCCGCAAGTGGCACTGCTTGAAATAAAAGCGCTAAGAGTGACGTAAACAGGTAAAAATTAAACTACCCTTTTCCATAGCGTCACTCAAACTGATCGCGATATTGCCGGATGCTTATCAGTGTCGGAAATTGAAATCATCTTAACGCTCACAGATCAATCGTAATTTATTATTAGTAGTACAGTGTACGCTACAATAAAGAAATGCAGGAAAAGCATACATAACAATTTTTTCTTAGCTCAGTTGAAAAGAAATATCTTCTTAGCCTGACCATAATGTAATGACAACCGAAAGACTGCTCGTTCATCCAAGAGCACTGAGCGACAGGTATTTCCCCAATTACGCGACTTTTGTCTTTCAATGAGGTCCCAGTTTTAATCCGCGATTTCAGCACGATTACTCCACTAGATCTTCAACCTCGACTCAGGGTGAATGACAGCGCCGATAATCGGCTGAAGTAGTCACTATGCCTCGACACCAAACGATAAGCCTTCCGGGAAATACCTCTTACCCTTGCATTCTGGCGATATTTTAAATACACTGGAGTGAGGGCTTGCTTCAGAAACTTCTCCGTGGTGCAGGAATCAAGGAGGTGGTTTGTTACACCATCGCGTTTTATTCCGCGGAAAAGCGGCGCTGTTGAAGCAAGAAATGAGGGGCGCTTTATCTATATATTAACACGAAGGGCAGCGACTTGCTGTTCCAGGCCCGAGCTGACTGTCTGAGGACAGAAAACACGCCAAATGAATATTCGCGACGTGGTTAAGGTACAAGTCCGCTGAAGCAAAAGTTCTAAAATGACTTTGCGCATTGTAATGCCAAGATATTACCCCACCAAGAACTTCTGTGAAAAGAAACCTACATTAATATGAAGTTTTTTCCTTCTTTTCTCGTCTGAGATATTGCTTGAGCACAGATTTGACTTAGCAGGAAACTGACTTTTGTCAAACACGAAGTCACACTAAGTGCCACCACTTATATGTGGCGTTTACAGTTATTTGTCCGTAAGATGGCAGTACGGTGAGCCAAAGTTGGTTTCGGCATCGCGGCGAAGCTCACTATTCGCTCATTAAGCAGCGGAAGTAATGAGCAGGAATATTTGATGCTTACAAGTAGCCGTCAGTATGAGCAAGAGAAGGATGTGCGAAACCAGGGGGGCCAGGATGCACCCGCAGTATGGCAACAGCGCGCCTTCCCCTCCTCTTCTGTAGAGAGAGAGAGAGAGAAATCGCAAGGCGGTGAGGTGACAGAATCGCTTTCATTATTTAACTTTGCACATTCACAACTTTTTCCCGTGACAGATATTGATTGATGGTCAACTCTTTCCTAGATTCACCCGCCGCGGTGCCTTAGCGGTTGTGGTGTTGCGCTGCCAAGCACGAGGTCACCGTAACATATCCCGACCGCGGCGGCCGCATTGCGATAGGGGCGAAATGCAAAAAAAAAGCAAGAAAAAAAGAAAGAAAGAACGAAACCACCATTTTCTCGTGTAGTGGGGGTACGTTAAAGATCCTCTGGTGGTCAAACTTTATTCGGACTCCGCCACTACGGCGTGCTTCACAATCAAATCGTGGTTTTGCTTCGTAAAAGCCCACTATTCATTTATTTATTCATTTAATAGATTCCCCAGTTACCGTAAGCAATTGACGTATGCGCAAATTCCGAGACTAAGAAAGATTTTTGTATGCTAACCTTGAACTTAAATTATGCGGGTTTACTTGCCAAAACCACTGTACTATCATTAAGTGCGCCAGAATGAGGAACTCCGGATTTATTTCGACCAAATGGGTTCTCTAAGGAGCATCTAAGTGTAAGGACACGAGCGTTTTTACAGCAAAGCTGCATATGGCTAGTTTCCAGCGGATCTATGTCCATAGACCAAAAACCGTGGGCCGATTCCAGAGATAGTGCAATACCGGGCCTACCCGTGGCGGTGGTGAAGCAGGCTTCAAGCACTCAAGCAACTTGTCAAAATAAGTAATATCGTGGGTCTAAATAGAACGAGTATCAGATATTAAGCTGATAAGAACAGATATTATAGTATACACTTTGACCCGGCCGCGTCGGCCATGTATACGTGTCTACGAACCACTGCCGCAGTCTAAGACATTATTCGGAAAGAAAGGACTCGTGGCTTGGAGCAGGAGCGATAAACGCCCCCGGAAACCACCGCGACGGCCATCCTTGTAACACCACGTTGCTGGCGATAATTGAGATGCCACACTTGTACATGTCGAAATCAACAGAAAGAGCGAAAGCCTGCCGCTGTAAACCAAAATTGAAGCAATTAAGGGCGCTTTTTTGTGTTCAGCGCCTATGCAATTCTCCAACATTGAAGATAAGTGTATGTGGCCGTCGAGATAAAATGGGTGACACCGCTATCGTGACTGTCATAGCCGATCCTCACCGTTCTACAGACACTCCTGCTGGTTCTCTCAAGTCAGTGGGGTAACAGAACTTCTTTACGTCCCCGCCCGGCCTAGAGCGCCGAGCTCTTCAGTGTATACCGAACACATGTGGGGATTATGCAGCGCTATGTAGGCCACCACCAACTTGTCGTACAACACATACCAGAGAGAGTAATGTTTGTGGCTGACTGCCAAGTACCTCATAGCATATGCTGTAGTGCTTTTTACAATTTACGAGAGATATTTAGCACTGGTGTCCATGGCAGCCACAAGCGTCGTTCAGCTGCAGCTAGGGAATAATGCTTAATAGTTGGAATTGAATAAACTTGGTGCTCGTGGATTCAAATGACTTTCTCACTGTGCTGACCGATCAATTTCAACAAGATGTTGCGCTATAAATAGAACTGAAATGCCGTCAGATCAAGTCTAATTTTATTTACGTGATAAAAAATAAATGCGTGGCATGTGTATTCAAAAGATTCACATAGCTGAAACGGTACTTTCTAATTCGTCTGCATGTGCAGCGAAAAGTAATTTTCATCATGGGTTTTCTTTTGCTTGCTCAATTAAAAAGATAAAACGTGATAGGCAAGGTCACGAGAACGTTTGGAGTCGCAGGCACCAAGATTAGGCAACTCTATCTACTACTGAATGCTCTCATGTTAGCTCAATGGTCTGAACGACAGGCTTCTCTTTAGCAAATTTAGTGGGATACTGTATAGTCTTTTTGGCCTCCAATAAGCTCGTGAGGACGCAGCATCCCCTAGACGTTGCGTATGGCACTGTACGTTTCAAATGAGTAGAGTTACCTCCAAAACAATGCTACCGCCATAGAACGCCGCCAAAGACTGTTAGCCTGGTGTTACCACAGCGACCCATTTCGCCTCCATACAAGCAAGGTGCCTGCGCAGCACCTTTATCTGCCGTCTTAGCTGCATCCGCCGTTGTTTCATAGCTGACAAGGATTCTGGTAGTCCCTGAGCGGCCATATTCTGTCGAAATTGTGAAAAACGTTTCAAGTTGCTCTGATGTGCAGGCAAGCCAATGAACGGATGACGTCACAACACGAAGTTTCTTTCCTCCTTTTTCAACCACGGTTATAGGAGGCCCATAACGACGGGGTACACACCTCCGCTATCCACTGCTGCGGAGTACCACTGTCGATACATTTCAAAGGCTTGGTGCTTTTTGTTTATCCACACACGTGCGTTGTACTGGCAGTTTACCGTACCAGTGCAACGTCAAGGAGAACTGGACCACTGTGGCTATGACAACGATGATTAGTTTCCTTGTGCCACTGACGCATTTCATGCGCCTAGTATATGACACACTGCCTGCGTTGCGGATATATATGCAGGATCTCTATTTCGCGTGCTAAAAGTTTGCTGTCAAGTTGAACTCACGGCTCGAAGCGCTCTTTCAAATCCGAGGTCTTTGATTTGTCCGTGACGAGCAAGGACTGAGACTTTGGCGTGGTGCCCGAAAACATGGGAGCGCTGGGCGGATTTGCGGGCGAGGTGCCGGACGGTTTGCGAGACGAAACGGAGGATGCGCTGCTGGTCGTGGTGCCGGACGTCGTTTCCGTTCGACTTTGAGTGTCGGAAGTCCTACGGCTGGGCCAATCTTCGGAGCGTGTGCTTGACTGCGAACGAGGATATATTGAGAAGGATAGAAAAAGCTTCCTTCCGCGTGATTGAAGGGCCAATATAGGCGCATAATAGGTTTGACGTGTATTTGTTGTTTAGGCTTCTACAATGCCAAATAATGGTCGCTTTTACTGTATCAACAGTTTCGCTAGAAGTAGAACTTCGTTCTTTGACGCGCAATAAAGAACGTTAAGACTGAGAGAAAAAGCTGCTTTTGGACAGCTTGGCGAAGCTATCACGCTGTGCATCTCGGACAGGTATCAGCATCAGGGCACACAGATGTTGAAGGATACCTGACGTTGCAAACTACATACAATTCACTCATATTGACAAATGCGCAAAGTGTAATCATACTGAAAATAGGACAGCAGAACAAGAATGACAAGGAATATCTTACAAATATGTTCGCATGAGTAATGCCACCGTGAAAAATAAAAACAGCAAGAAATTTACACTGGTATGGAATTTTCTTAATATTTGCCAATCTGAGAAGACTTAAAAGGTATGCGCGTAGAATGCTGTTTTTTTTATTACTATTGTTTGCGGACTGCCATTATCAAAATCAAAGTCAAGAACGTAAGACCTGGTATGAGCATGGTATGGTATGAGTATTAGTAACATTAGTGACTGAATAGTGTATCAATATAACTCTCAAATACGGCATGAATATGCATGCAGCATACATACACCTTAATGCAGCATACATACACCTTTCGCCGTCGGCGACGCCAACGCCGACGGCGAAGAATTTGCTCGGTATGTCCATATCATTGCTATCGCTATAATTGTGATATATAATTATAATTGTGATAATTGAGTCACGTACGTTTACGTAGCAGGGCGTTTTTAAAGTAGTTTTACGTTTTTTTTATATTGCCTGAGAAGACACTCGCTGGTGCGTACCACATCAAATTCAAACCTATCACTATGCGTTACGCAACGTACATTAAGTATTGCCAGGAAGTAAACGTTCACTCAAATAATAGCGATGGCTCAAATAGCACGATCCTCAAGAATGCGCATGAAACAACGTCGCAACGTGCCTGGATCCGTACTCACCACGCTAGAAGTCCCTGGTTTTAAATCGACTGACATGACTCCCGTGAACAAGGCACCCGCGTGGACTCCCAAACGTCAGTTAAGAGTTCACTTCGGTCGGCGGCCGTTTCCTGTTGCCGCCTTGGAACGACTCGTTCGAGTGGAGCTGGCTCAGCGAGCGGCTCGTCCGGCTGCTTCCCCTGCGTTCAAAAAAAACGAAGCGAATGTCGTTGGACGCGGCGGCACGTTGCCGTAAACGGGCAATGTCTGCTCACCGACCGAACTCGACTCTGTTCTCCCCAGGACTTGCTACTAAAAGAAAACGCTGTTCCCTGGTTGCAGAAGCCGCCCCGACAGGAAAGAACGCCACCGAACGCACTTCTTTGTCGTCCTCTTTGCTCGACCGTAGCAGTTGCTCGAGCAAGTCGGTTTGGCAACGTAAGCGCGCGCTCTCGTGAGCGCGTAGGTGGGCTCGTGTCCCCGTATGGCTTGGCTCTAAGCATACTCAGTACAGTGACGAATCTCACGGGGTATGGATCTCTATTGCAAGGGGCATGGTACAGATCAGTGGGATGGACAGAACTAGGTTAGTAGCCGACGATTTCTCGGCAAGTGTGTGGAGGTAGACGAGGAAGTTGCAGGGTAGATTATATTATGAGGTCAGGGAGATTGGTCGTAAGTTTGTTACCTGTAGCTTTTTACCTGGTTTGGGAATCATTACAATCTCGGCGTGTTTCCATTCCTCTGGTACCGTTTCCGCAGCCCAGTGTTGGTTGAGGAAGGCGGTGAGTTGTTCCACCTGTTCGTCCCCTAGGTTTCGAATAAGTGAATTTCTGATTTTGTCCGCGCCCGCTGCTGTATTCTTTTTTACGCTTCTTATGGCCGCGTACACCTCTTCTTTTGTGATTGGCCTGTCCAGCAGCTCGTTTTCTTTCCCTTTGTATTGTTGTGTGTAGGACGCCGGGTGGTCATGTCCGAAACATTTGACTCTGACCTGCTCTAGCAGTTCCGAGTCCGGTGCCTCGAATTGGTGTACCAGGCGGTGTATGGCCTTATTGTTTTAAGTATACACAGATGCTGCAGTATACGCCAAGCAAAGAGGCACAAACATAGTAAAGACAGCTGCGATAGTAATAAGCCAGGACTACAAAGAGATCAGCAGCGCGTCAATGAAGGACTGCTCGGTAACGGAAGCTGAGGAAATAGCCGTAGCTCTAGCGGCAGTGGAGGGCTACCGATCCGAAAGGTCTTTAACAATACTCACCGACTCGCAAACTACGTGTCGGAATTACATGAACGGCAGAATAGGACGCAGAGCGCTTCACATCCTCCGCTCCTGCAGGGCTAACAACAAAGTCAGGCATACAATTTTCTGGGTACCGGGACACGCTGGAATAGAAGGGAACCTAAGGGCGGACAAGGCAGCTCGAGAGCACACAAACCGAGCGGCCACAAGCACCGACCCTGAGGAACCCATACCAGTCAACCCAAGCTACTCAGACATTTTGAATTACTATAAGGGGGTCCGAATCAAATACCCTCCACCCCACAACAGCCTAAATCAGTATGAAGCAACCTCTTGGAGGAGGCTGCAGACAGGAACATATCCAAACCTAAACACACTAAGCAAGATGTTTCCCACCCAGTATAGAGACATTTGCACCTGGTGCGGCGCCAAGCCCACCTTATATCACATTACATGGGAATGCGTTCAGAATCAACAATTCCTTCAAATAAAAGACCCCAGTGCGGAGCAGTGGGAGAGGGTGCTCTCCAGCAGCGACCCGAAAGTCCAGCATGGACTAGTAAGGCACGCTCGCCGAGTAGCCACCCTCAGTGGTGCCCTGGAATAGGGGCGTCGACCCTGCGCAGATGGGGAAGAAGACCGTGAAGACGGCCGACCGCATCTGCCACCGCTAATTTCTAACCAATTAGAGCAAATAAAGTTTTTCCTCCTCCTCCTTATATTATGAGGTATTGTAGGCATCAAACCAGAAGCCATATTAATCAAAGCACTAACGCTTATATCAACAAAGCAATACCATTCCCACTTGTCCTTCTTTAATGGTTTTATGAATGCGTAAATTATAACGCTTGGTTATTCTCTTGCTCGGGGCATGCGTCATAATCTTCTGAGAAGAGCAGAGGAAGAGGAAGGTAAAGCGATCGGAATGTAGATACATGCCATTTTAATCTGTATTAGTGGCACTAAAATTATAGACATTGCTGGGTCATTCGCAATCAATTTCGTTTACATACGCTTGTAGGGATCAAACGTTGTCGAGGCCTATGCCGATGAGACCTTCTTTCAAAATTACAGGGCACCTTATTGCGGCAAGCAGCGCAAAACAGGGAAAGGCAGAGGTGAGGACTCGACGGAAGGGACTGTCTGCCTGAAATGTTAGTCATCTGTAAACGAGGGCTCGGATTGCAGCGTAACTTCTTGTTTGGCCCATTTCACGTCATGTGTTGAGAGCAACGCAGAGCACATTTCGGGAGTGAGAGCGACAGATAGTTAATGGCAGAAAACTGGAGTTGTCGCCGGCGTGAATTACCTCTAGGCTGCTACTACACTCTAGGGAAGGGCTTTCGGGGAAGACGGGAGGCAAATGTGAACAGGGAGAAGGGGGCTATGAAGAAGTTCAGGATGATGCAGGCTGCACGGTAGACTACTTAAGCCTCTGGTACAGCAGCTCAAGAAGAATGCGGTCGATTACCGTTGGTTTAGATTGCAAGTCGACTCTCGTGAATGCTCTTCCAGTTAATTTCGAGTTACTATTCGTTGATGATTTTCTCTATTTATTTTGCCTTTCTTTCGTATTTATAAGTTCGTTTTGTGTGTATCGAAGCTGCCCTCCGTTTTCTCACATTCTCTACAGCGCCCCCCCCCCCCCCCCCGTGCAGATGCCCACCAGTCAACCTCTTTAGTTACCTTGAATGAAGTCCTCATTGGGGTGCCACTCTCCCAAAAGCGAGATTCGAACAACATTCGAGTGCCTGCTAGCTGTAGCGTAAACGCACATGTCCGCGCCGAGAAAGAAAGAAAACAGACGCCGTCGAAGGTGAAAAGATGAACTAAAACCTGACGTTTCGATCCCAACATGGCAGCCCTGTTCACAATCAGTCACAATCTTCTTATCGTGTTGCCTTGTTCAAAACCTTCATTGGGAGCAAGGCTTCTCTGTGTGGGCCGGAGCATCAAGTTCTCGATTGTTATTTTCACCTTGGTCGGCGTCTGTTTTCTTTCTCGCCACGATTCTTCCCGAACAGAGTAGATTTTGTGAGGCTCTCGACTTTATCGCACAGGTGTCCAGTTCCACGCAAGGTAGCGGAGGTGTCTTCAGCGACCAAATGACAATTGCGAACTTATCTATACACACGAAAGCCATTTGGCGTTTCACGAAGCCGCTACCTGTATCAGTCCGTTTCACGGAAACATACAAGTCGGTCTTTTGATATCGTCCTTCAATGTACGATTTTGCGAATGCAATCGTTATAAGGGCAGTCGGTCAGTAAGTTATGCTTTGGAAGCATCATTTTTTTTTACTTGTAACTAAAGATAACTGTAGTAATTGCATACTAAATACAGCATGACCAACATCTACGCGGAACAGAACTAGTGTATAGGTTGTAAGCGAAAAGCAGAAAAGAAAATTGTTGCGAGCAGATTTGTAGCAGCTTTTCTAGTTTCGCAAAAATTTTAATCGCGCTTTCAATTTCTTCATTAGTGGGGAAGTGACGACCTACATCAATGTGGAAAACAAATAGAATAAAATTTGTTGGCGAGAACTAGAACGAAAGTAAAAAAAAAAAAAGAAAACAAATTATGGTGTTTTATGAGCCCGAACCACGATATAATTATGAGACATGCCGTAGTGGGGGGACTCGGGGGTTAATTTTGACCACCTGGAGTTCTTCAACGTGTACCACCTTCGCGGTACACGGGCGTTTTCTGCATTCCGCCCCCATCGATATGCGGCCGCCGCGGCCTGGATTTGATGCTGCGCCCTCGGGCTTCCCAGAACAATGCTGAGGCAACTACGCCACCACAGCGGGTGAAGGGAACTCTTCTCAGCAGAATTGCAGAAACTTATCTAATTTCGCAAAAGATTACAATTTTCAGATCATTGTTAGTGCTTCTTTAGGTTTCTTTCAGCCCACTAGTGGGTAACTGTCTTGTGTTAACAAACCAACACACATTTTAATAGAAGGAAAAGAAGCGAAACATCCGTTGAGCAACGGTTAGTGTTCATTCCCCAGGAGGTATTCTGTATACTGGTGTCCTACATACAGTAATTACGTCCTGCAGAAAATAAGTTTTGTCGGAGACTTTAACTCCCACCATACTTCGTAGGTGTAGAATACCGATATGAGTGGTAAACGTTTGTGGGATTGAGCCGCGACCAATAAGTTATTACGCATAAACGCACGAACACCCACACTTATTTGTAGTAGGTCACTTTCCGCAATAGATCTCACCTTCGCTAGTACTAATTTATCTCCACTCGGTCTCCTATAAACTGGGGCACTAGTAGTGACCATCTTCCTGTTCTTTTTGAGATTGCATGCCCATTGACTCAAATTACTATGCATTCAACTATTTTTGTTAATTTCAGCACATTCACTTACACATGCCCTTATCGAATCAGCAATTGGATAATGAAGAAGAAAAGGCCATAGATTTATTGTCTGTTTTAAAAGATTCCGTAAAAAAATTACAATTCATTGTGCGCTCCACTAAAAGTGGATCTTCTACCCCTTGGTGGAACGCAGAGTGCTCCCACATTTACAGGATAAGAAAAGCAGCGTTGTAAGACTAACTTCATAACCAGTGTTCTAGCAATTGCATAGTTCGCGGCAGCAACATTTGAAAGAACGGTTGCAAATGCGAAAGATACCTTTGATTGTGAGCCCTTCGAATTTCTTTGAAAGGTCACCGACAAAAAAGCACTCTTTCGATTTCCAAGAAATAAAACGGTCCTTCCAGCACAAATAAGCGTCGACTCTGTCGTTCCAACACCCTGAGAATTGGCCATATTGCTGAAAGATACTGCTGAAGGTCTAGAATGTCGCTTTAAGTTGATTTTGCCCAATCATGCTACGTCGCCTACTCATGATGAAGACTTCTAGCAAGTTACGATTTCGGAGCTGGACAATGCACTAAGCCAGCTGTCTAATTGAGCGCCAGGCCCCGGTGGCATTAGCACGGCAATAATAAAAGCTTTATTTAAGATATCACCACACGCATTACTTACCAGGGTAAAACCATTCTATCAAAATTCGTGGATTCTCCCGGAACGGAGAGTTGCTAAAGTTACCCCATTATTAAAAAAAGCAAGGTGCCGGTTACGAATTAGATAACATTTGGCCAATATCTCTTACATCTAACCTAGTAAAACTCGTCGAAAGAATCTTACACGACCGCATAGATAGTTGGCTGATAAAGAACATGATTTTGAGCCCGTGCCCAATTGGCTTCAGATGTGGGTGCTCGATTTGGTGTGCCAATGTCGACCTAGAAAGTCGTATTCAACTAGCTCGATGTCAGAAAAAATGTGCAGCCTTAGTCACTTTGTATATCACTAAGGCATATGACAGCGCAGATGATGTAAGCCTAATAAACGTGATTCAGAATGATAGTCTGCCAAAATATTTTGTCGCGTGGGTTTATGAATCTTTAAACGGCAGGGAACATTGCTGCTCTCTGCGCGGTTTGTCTTCATTAACTTATCAACAGTCAAGCGGTCTACCACAGGGATCAGTCCTATCGCCATTGCTGTTTAATGTTTTACTGAGTACTGTACCTTTGCATCAGTATGTGCATGGGTACCTATACGCCGACAACATTGCATTTTTTGCTGCATCGGTAGATTTGCGTGCTTTGTACCCAACTCTACAGTCTTCTATTAACCGCCCAGAAATATGGCTTGATTGTATTAACCTCTCTCTTAATATTATTAAAAGCGCCGTTCTAGTTTTCCCTCAAATCGTTCCTGTGTAAATTTCGGTTCTTTATCCACGAGACAGTACCCTACAGTTGAATTCACTTAAATATTTGGGTGTAACGTACACCGAAAAGCTTAATTGGAATCCGCATGTAGAGCACATTACTTCAAAGGGAGCACGCGCAGTAGGAATGCTGCGTAGACTCAACAGCAGTCGATCAGGGTTGCGTCGGCATGTTCTCATTATGATCTATTGCATGTATGTTCGCCCGATAATAGAGTTTGGCTGCGTTTTGTTTTCTGGCGGACCTGCATACAAAATTCGGCCTCTGATTCTGTTAGAACGAGAGGCGTTACGTTTATGTCTTGGGTTTCCTAAATTTGTCGCTAACGATATCTTATATCAAGAAACACGCCTGCCTTCTCTTCTCGTGCGATTTCATATCCTAAAAGTACAAACTTTTCTAGAGATGTATGCATCACCACAGAGGTGATAAGGATATGTTTTCTTTAATGAACCGGCCTCATTTCTTAACTGTCAGTGATAACGCTCCCCTTGCCCTCAAGTTGTTTTCGCACAAAAACTATTGGAACCAATGAATGCTCACCTATGCGAGGGGAGCTTACTAAATTCTTCGGTTCCAGATTCTAAAATGGAATTTGATAATTTTCCAAATAATGCTAAACACCTTCCCTATCGATATCTGAATAGTATTTTGGAAGACCACCTTGCACACCTGAATGCAAAGACCGTTCTAGCAATTGATGCTTCGGTCTGCGAAGAAAAGGCAGGTATGGGCATTGTATCACTACATCTAAATTAGTCTTTTTCGATTCGGCTAGCTGACTTCACGCCTATGTTTCAGGCGGAATTATTGGCGATTGTCTTAGATTTACGCAAATTACCATGATCTCTGTCATAAGCTGTAATCTTAACTTATTGTGTCTGTCTGCTCTTTACTGACCACACCAAAATTGTCAGATTCATTAGAATCTTTCAGTTCTCGTCTGCCAAGACATGTGTCGTTCGCTTAGTGTGGGGGACAGGTGACAAAGATCTAAGCTTAAACGAATATGCAGATACACTCGCAGTAGCATCCCACGATGGCCTATAATCCGCATTTTACCTTCGTCAGCTTTCATCTCTGCGGCGCGATTCAGAAAATAAGCCACATCAAATAACTCCGCGCAGTTATCACTGGCAACATCTGATTTCCCGCATCTAAGTTTTCCTTGGAACAACAAATCCTCCTCAAGAAAAATTGAAGTAACGATTACAAGACTATACGGTGCAGAGTGCCCCCCCCCCCCCTTCCAGAACCTTTATCTCCACAGGTCTGGTCTGACTATATCACCTTTGTGTCCTTCATGCAATGCGAATGAATCTCTGGAACACATCTTTTTGACATGCCGCCGTTTCATTATTCAACAGGAAAGATCTGTGGAAGCCGTTAAACGAGCATTGCAAGTAGCAGCCGACACGGTACAAGCCAACGTAGCCGGCAACGGCCTCAAATGCTCCTCCACCAAGCCACAACTGTTTATTGCCGGCGAAACAACGCAGGCAATCAAAACTATACACTGCAAATCGTAGTAAACAGAGAAGTAGTACCCCAGGTCTCCACCATCAGAGTACTGGGGTTCTTCCTACAAGAAAATAACCCGTGCAAAGAAACCATGAAGAGACGGGCTAGCACATCTCGCCAGACAATCTGGCTGATGCGAAGTATTACCGGCCGCAAGTTCGGACTCCAAGAGAAAGGAGGCATGCAGGCTCATCCAAGCTTACTTTGTTTGCAGGATAACATACACATGCCCGTTCCTTTAACTACGAAAGACCGCGACATCGCAAAGATAGACACTTTATTACGTTCAGTCTCCAAAGTAGCCGCTGGACTTACTACATGGGCGAGCAACGAAAAACTGATGCAATTAGGACTCCATAATGACGTCACCGAAATCGTGGAAGTGCAAAGAGGGGCGCAGTGGCCGAGGCTTTAAAAGGCCCCTCACCAGCCAGGTATGGCCATTTTTAGCTGACAAGCGCAGAGCATACACTTCGCGATAACGATCATGTCTGCAAAGTATTACGTCGCTACGCGCCGCGGAGAGATCTGAAATTTTAAACCGAACGCCGTTATTCCTTCTCCTCGCTGTCGCCGCGCTCCAAGCCGGAGGATGACGCACACGTGCTAGTGCACCTACGTGCACGTGTTTGCACTGTGACGTCGCTCGTGGTGACACGTGACTTCGAGAAGGATTCAAAGAAACATCTGTTATTTGTGTAATATGTTGCTTAAATAGACGAAATAAAGCTTAGAGAAATACTAAGACACACATACCGATTGCAGCAAGAGAGATGTATACTTCTGTTTTGTCTGCTTGTTCCCACTTCGTGCAGTCGCGCGCGCAGGCACCAAAACTATGTCATTTTCTACCGTGTTCCAGCGCGGGATCATGCTCTGTGATCCGCTTGTGGCTGCCTCAGTATTCGTGTTGCACTGATACCACTAGTCAGGCGATCTCGGGCACAGCGCGCAAAAGCGTGTGCTGCGCGAAACGAGACAACAGCTCGAGCGCGACGCCGTCAATGGAAGTGCACCTCGCCGCAAGAAAGCAGAAAACAAAATGAAGACGTGGCCCGTGACGTATGCATCACGTGATCTTCGAGGTCCGGTATGGGAGAACGCAGGGAAGGAATTTCGCTTGCGGAGGCTAGGACGGGCGGGTGGAGAGAGTGTCTCCTAGGAAATGGAGCTCGCCTCCTTAAATCATGGGTTCGTGACACTGAAGTATTTCCATCTCGGCTACTAATGAGCCGATTTGAAAAAAAAATGTGTGGCAGAACGCTTCCTAGAGGACACGTAACAACTTCTAGCGTATAACCAAAATTTACAATGAAGCCTCGGCAGGGGCTTTTTATAGAAGAGCCAAGTTGCCTTTCGCCTCTGCTCTGACAGTTCAGAGTTAGCTGATATTTAGTAGCAAAACCGAAGGCACAATATAATATGCTACTCAGCTTGCGAAAATATGCAAAAAAACACAAATATTTTCTTCTTTATTAACTCGCAAGGAGTGCCAGGGTGGAGCTCAACAGTGCCCTGGCATTCCTTTTAGCATCGGTAAAATTTTACTTGAAATATTCTCTTCGCTTGAATATATTGCGTTGACAAGTCTCTAAAGCACAGCCAACCTAATGAAATAATTACATTTATATACTGTTTCCAGAACATCGAACATGAGTGATTGACAATTTGAGTATATAACCACGAAAAACACTTTAGAAGTGTTTAGAAAACTTTTGGATTAGCCACTGGTCATCTGACGAATAGGTTTCGTCACGACCAACGCTCCAAAGAAGTCAAAGGCCTGCGCGGCACAGTCACAGCGTAAGCGGTGTCTGTGGCACAGCTTACGCTGGAATGGCTGTCACAGTCACAGCTTACTGCGGCAACGACGGCGGTGCCGCAGCGATCGTCGTCGTGCTGCCACGCTGAAGGCGCATGGGCGACTCGCACGCGCAGGTTTGGATGTTTCTCAGAGACGCTGAGTGTGTTTGGCGGCAAAAAAAAAAAGACGAAACGAAGTAGACGGTTAACGCCACGCTCAATCTTATCGGCGGCATCAGTAACGGACCAGCTGAAGAAAGCGTTTCGCCTATCGCTGCGGGCATGACAGTTGTGCGCACGCGCAATATATAAACTCATTAAGTTTCCTGTTGAACAGCGGCGTGTATAACCTCTGGTGTGAGCGGTAAAGTTCATGTTATGTTATATTTCACTGGGCACTCGACTAAGGCCGGTGGTTTCCGTCGGTGTTCCCTCGTGCGCCACCGAAATGCGACGCCTGCAATGGCCCTTGAGGCGCTCATCACGCCAACATCGTGAGCCGCCTAGTATGTGCCAGGGTGCTGTTCGTTCTGAACAACAGGAGTTGCGCAGAATGCTGAGTCACGCAAACATGGTGCGCCCATGTGTCGTTAGAACACTGTCCGATTACTTCAAGCCCAACGCTAAACCAATTCGCTAAACGCACCTTTCGGGCGAAACCGACAAACTTTTTATGGGTGTAAAAAGCGGTGAAACAGATGATAATTCCGTAAGATAATACCGCAGCTATGTTCTAAATATACATCCTTACAATTTGCATTACAGGTTCTGTCAAGTATGGCTAAGATGTGTGTGTTGTTGAAACTGTCGAATATGTTGCATATCACGTGCAAATCACGCAAGACCGTAAGCTACACGGTACGTAGCCAAGAAAGCCGTTATCGGTAGCACAGTGGACACTCGTTCATAAAGTTCTTTACCTCACACAAAAGTTCGCTGGTTATAATCATAAGGGTCTTTCTCTGTATACATAATTCATCGTTTAGAATAATGTAAGAAGCTAACAGAACTGACAGCCTGGCTAGTTGGTCCTTTTCGGATGACCGAGAAGCACACGCTGTCCGTGTGTGCTTCTCTGTCGCACGTATTATTTCTTGCGCTTGGGAAGTCAATTCAAGGGCGAATGTAAGAAGGGAACAAAAGCGCATGTTAAAGCGTAACTCACTTTGCACACGGCAGAAACTAATAATTGTCTTCGAAGATTAGTTTGAGAGTACTACCTAATACATTTGCTATATATTGTAGACTAAAGCAGTGGAACTTGCCGAAGCCCCTATTCCATTTTCTGAACACATACTTTACCTGCTTAGAACAACCGTTTATTTTGCCTGAATAAAGTTGTATTCCGATCAACTAGCTCACTTCTTTTCTTAGCAGAGTCGCATTGAAGAAATGAATGTCATATCAGTCGTATCTCATCGGCAAGGGGCTGAGGTGGAGTTGTGCAGATCAGATGTCGCTATGCGGTGTCAACGAGAATATCACAGGTAAGAATTCACGCTAACTTTTGTGGAAGAAAATATTAGGGCCGAATTGCACGCTTGCGATCTCCTCAATAGGCATCGTGACAAGCAGATGAGTATAGTAATGCGCCAGTACCCAATTACCACGACGTTCCCTTAAAAGTGATAATGTGATTAGCATTTTCGGGAACTTCACGCACTTTTCGGTGTGATATCTGCTTCTGACTTCGGAGATGCGGCGGCTGAGCGATGGATATCAAGGAGAGCTGGCGTACAACTTCCTCCCGAACGAACACTTTCATTTCAGCAGGCAACGCTGACTGGTCGGAGATGGTAGCCAAACCAGCAATGAGGTCGTCGCGCGAGGAAGGGCGACGTATCAAAGAGCGCTGCCTGCGTAGCTCCTCGTAGGTTTGCCACAGGGTGATGACGTCTCGCGCGTACTGAGGATTCTTGGCCAGTAGCATGTCGAAAGCATCGTACTCTATTCCTTTTATGACATTTATGATTTTCTCGGACTCTGACGTCGTCGCGTTGACTCTCTTACACAAGTCAAGTGCGTCTAGGTAGTTGGTAAATTATTCACCCGGCTGTTGTGCACGTTCTCGCAAACGCGATTCTGCTCGAAGCTTACGCACAGCAGGGAGACCAAGCACAGCTACCAAAGAGCTCTTGAACAATGACCACGTCGGAAAGTCGGCCTCATGGTTGTTGTACCAGAGACTGGCGACACCCGCGATATAGAAGAGCACGTTGCTCAGTTTGGCGGGATCGTCCCATTTGTTGTGGGCGCTTACCCTTTCATAGGTCGTCAGCCAGTCTTCGACTACGGTGTCGTCCGCGCCGCTGAAAATGGCAGGGTCTCTGTGGCGAGGCACACCAGAGCGCAAGACCGACTGAGGAGGCGTTTGCTGGGATGCGTCTTCAGGCATGGTTTAGCGTGGAGAACGGGATCGAAGTTCCAGGGCTGACATTATAGGCCGAAGCGACTTCCACCACTTGCATAGGCGTTTATTAGCCACCGGCGCTTGGGACCGACCGTTAGCGCAGGGCACGGACTATCAACGCGATCGGGGCATTCACTAGCAAAAAGAGCAGAAGAGTAGGACCAGTGATATCGTTCCAATCATTCTCTACAATATATATATATATATATATATATATATATATATATATATATATATATATATATATATCATATTTATCAGCACATTGTTTATGTCCACTGCAGGATGAAGACTTCTCCTAGCCATTTTCTTTGATCCGATCTGCTCAGGGATGTCATAATAAGAAAGAAATGCGTTAGACCGCGTGCCTCCCCCCCCCTCCTCCCTTGGAATAAAATGGTGACTGTCCTGGAAAATGTTGCATTTCGCGCACATCACTACTTTCAATCACACTCAGAAAACCGTTCAAGCATCTTCACGCGAATTCAGTGTGGCCGCGAGGCAAATACAGAATTGAAACGATGCAAGCATTCAATATGCAGCGAACTAGAGCAACGCGGCTGTTCATGGCCAAAGGGCATGAGAATGCCGCATAATTATATAAGGCTCTCTCACATGGGAAATGTATCAGACGGAACGAAGGCAGTTGTCTGACCTTGGAAAACAGCGTCAGTAATAAAGTTTACTGGTGACAGCCTGCGCAAATGGTTTTTAAGGCGCAGCTCTTAGTCGTCCGTTCCTGCGTCGAGCATCGGTGTTCTCGACGTAACCGAGCGAACGAGCGCAGCGGATGAAAGCGAACGCGGAGCGCAGCGGGGAATGAAAAAAGCGGCGAGAGCAAATAAAGCGCGAGGAGGAAACGGAGGAGGAGGGGCAAGCGGTAACATGGAGCGGAAAGGGGAGGAAAGGGGACGGTGAAAACGTAAGAAAAAAAAAACGTCGCCGCAGTGCACGCAAGACGCGCACTGTGGCGACGCTGACTACGAAGTGGCGCCAGAGCCGCGCGAGCCGTATTGGCGGCGAGGAGTTACGTAGTCGCCATCTGTCGGAAGCGCCTCCCTTGCGTAGTATGAGGGATCATGCGGCGCGCTCCCCATAGGTTTCGCTTACGGCGCTCAATAAAAAAAAAACCACGCGGCAGCCCTCCTGGGCATTTATGTAGGTACTCTCTAAACGAGGAAACTTTTTGACTGTCGACATAATAATCTTGGGCAAACTGAAAGCACGGAATCGTTTACAGACGCTATCTTCCGAATATCTTCCGAAGTGAACGCCACTGCGCGGGGACGCCGCGACGGAGTCTCCCGAACCGGCTACTTGCGTGGAAGATAGGCAAACGCTGATAGTAAACTATGTGAAATACGTTCTTACAGTGGGCTGTTTGTATAACCAAATGGGGCGCAACAGAATGAAGCCTCAATCCAGCGATCGCACGCGTTCGCAGCGACCGACTGCGCGTCTGCATGCATGTCCACGCACAATGTTTTGCTTTCGCTGTGAGCGCGTCTTCGCACCATGCCGTGAGCTTTAGCGCCGCAGCGTATGAGCATTTGACAGCACACTAGCAACCATTGTTGCGTGGACGCTATCAGAACTGTTCAAAAATAGTTCCGTTATAGAGACTTCGATGCCTATAGCTACGTCGACTGTGATGTGGCGTCGCTACGATCCAATCTTTTTTTTTGTCTTCTAAATTCTTGGACATTTCAATATTATTGCTCAAGTTGCGTCGCACTGTATGTTTATCGATCTTCTCAGCTTGCGATTTTCCTCTGCTTCTTTTTCATAATCCAGTGCACTAATTCATAGCACAAACGTGACCATATGCCATGCCTTTTTTAATGTGCATCTTACCGCGCTTCCTTTCCGTTCCAGTGAGCTTGCCAGTATCTGGCATCAACAAGCTCATAGACCAAACCATCATGGCATTAGCCGGGCAGCGGGCGCGGGCGAGCGTCTCAGTGCGCGTTTTCTGCTACTCACCGAACATAGCACAGTCCCGGCGCCGTAGCAGAAATGTTCCTCGCGTCTGTGCTTGCTGCATACCCGAGTTGTAGCCGATGGCTGTCTGCCGGTTCTAAGTTTCGCCAGCCGAGCTTCACGCAGCTCCTTGCCCTGCGGCTACGTGTGAATAAGGCGGACACCGGGCTCCGTTGCGTACGTCTTGCAATGCTGCACCGAGCAGTAGCCTATCATGCTGCACGTCTCCAAAGGCAGCCAATACCTATTAAAGTACTTTCAAATGTTGTCAAGCAGACACCCAAGGCGATAAAGCCTCATCACTTAATCAGAACCGCGGCGCAGGTGGGACTTTAAGCTCTCGTTTTCAGCTCGCTTCGGCGCTTCCGAAGCAGCCGACGCGGCCGCTGTGTCCACGTGATCCCTCATTTCACGTCACGCAAACGGTGGCGCTAGCTTTTCCAGTGGTGGAGCTCGCCCCCAATATAGGAGGTTTTTCGCAGCGGCTACTTTGAATCGCGACCACACATCACCTACGCGCTGCTTCTCGCGATCGCCCGATCAGCGAGGCAGTCGTGCCACACTTCGCTCGGTTTGCAACATACCGCAAGATACTGATTGTCCGCGCCAGCCACTATATTGCGAAATGAAAACACGTATAGAGCTACACTCAAATTTTGCATTAAGGTGTACCGCAATCATCGGTGACTTTTTGTTCCAATTCCATTTAACACATACCATGTATATTATTCATTTGGCTTTCATTCATTAGAGACCAGGTGACTCTTGCAGGATTAAAAAAGAAAAGTGGCAGTTTCGCCCGAAAGGCGAAGTACTGATTGGGATAGAAGATTAGTAGATAGCTATATGAAGTAAGGATAGTAGTTTTATCGGGCGTATAAACATTCGATTACTATCTAAATTAACAGGCATATTGTCAGCTCGCACAGGCAAACATGAACACATCACACTCGATGACTTGGACACTCGCTGTGAAAACGCTGGCGAGAGGAAGCGCGGCAGCAGCAGCGAGCGAAGTGACCTCCGTGATGCGCGTCGCTTCAACGCAAACTGAACAGCGAGTATGAGCGAGAACGCAACACCCAAAGGCGTGAGCCGCAGTCGCACCTAGACACAGCCCCCGACGCAGGTCGCTTTCAAGGCGCACGCGGCCAATGTGAAGTTTCTGCCGTAGAACCAAGGACAGCATAGGGTAAATTACTTGTGCTTAATAAATGAAATAAAGAAACGATAAGTTAATGGAAATGAAAGTGGATGAACAAACAACTTGCGCAGGTGGGGAACGATCCCACAACCTTCGCATTTCGCGTGCGATGCTCTACCAATTGAGCTACCGCGCGGCGCCGTTTCGCCATCCACTTTCTTGGGTACTTATGTCTAGAGTATTAGTTGTTTAGAAATTCATTCTGCTACTGCATTCAATTGCGCATTGTCGATGTTATATTATCATTGTATTCCTATTCAATTACTGTTATGTTTGTACTTAAACATGTGTGTATTTCAATAGAAACTTATTCTTCCTCATTTCTGTGTAACCTTTAACTACCAGATGTTTGATTAATTATTTTTAATACAGTGATCTGTATTATTCCCTTATCGCAAGTCTTAGGTGATGTATTATTTATTTACTTCTGTTATGTTTATTTTTATTTTTCCGCTTTTTTAACTTACTGGTTAATCGTATGTTTTACATTTTTGTACATATATTAACAGGAGGTGCCCGAAACTATTTTTCTTTGGGACCTCCTCCTGTATTACATCTGCTTGGTAATCGTATTAGTGCCTAATAAAATGATTGATTGATTGCAAAAAATAATAAGCCATTCCACTTTGCGAAGGTGGTTGACTAGCGAAGCTGTTTAGCACACTACACAGAGGAGACATATAATTTTCAACAAGGGTACGAACTACTTTATTGTCTTGATGAGTGGTCATCTTGACGAAAGTAAGCACTCATTTATTGTCTTCATGGGTGGTCGTTATTTCACTCGATACTGCTATCACGTTCTTTGATAATGTGAGATCGATGGTGGTGGTGGTGATAAACTTTATTTCTCCTATTTAAAGGAGTGGTGTGAGCTGAGCCTTAAGGGGCCAGCCCTTACAAAGTATGGCGGGGGGGAGTCCCTAGTCCGGAACCCCCGTGGCTTCTGCAGCGGCTTTGGCTCGGGCCACCAGGGCACGTTGATCCTGGAGGGTTGAGCAGCCGAGCAGGGTGGCCTCCCAGTCCTCTCGGGTAGGGTGGGGGTTTGGGGGGAAAAGAGGGTTGGAGGGGCATGCCCACACCATGCGGTATGTGTCCGCAAACACCTCCCTACAAATCGATGCGCGTACGCCGCTGGGTGCGCGGTTGGGCAGAATCAGTGTGGCATCGCAAGGGATATGTCTGCAACACGGAATGCGTAAATCGCTCCCTTTTCGTTACCGACACGTCTACATTGAAATCACCGACGACAACAGGGGTGTAATCGCAGCTAATTCATGCAAAGCGAGCAGCCATGAACCTTACGGGACTATAAGTCATAGCATTTTTTGCTTGCTTACGGGGGTATGAGCCATTGCTAACGGGGGTATGAGCCATTGATGATGACTGTTTTGGCATGCTGTTCTGTATGTTGTATGCGTGATTAGAAAGGATTTGAACACTGTTCGCTTCCCTTTGCTGAGTGCTTGTAGCCTCTGCCTTGCGGGATTATGAGATATTGCATTTTTTGCTCACTTATGGGAGTATGAATACTTACGGGGGTATGAGCCATTCATGGTGATAGTTTTTGTTCACGGAGAACAAAGTGTATGGAACCCTAGCCATATACAGCTTCGCTGTAGAAAGGCAACGAGCTGAGCCACCCCGTCAGTTTCACCAGTGCAGTACGCAATGTCACAGCTTTCATGAAAGCGAACGAGGCCTTCAACAAGCTCATGCAGAAATGCGAAGCGGCACTGCTATGTTTACTGAAATGCCAACTTGCGTCCATTATGGTCAAGAGTTGCATCTAAACTTTGCGATCTGAAAACACGCCCGAAGAAAGGCATGACCTTGTCATGCACAACAGGTGGCCTCGCGTTCAGTGGAAATAAGAGTAAACGACCGGGCGATTGCGCCGCACCCCCGCAGGGGCGTCTGCGTCAGCAGGCGTTCGGTGTGTGGCGACACCACGTACCCGAGCATACGAGGGTTGGACCCTCCCGCGTGTAGCCTTGCGCGGCTTAGCCGTGTCCGGGGAAAAGAGGATCCTGGGGGTTGAGCCAATGCCGGGTGTTTGGACCTTTACGGCCCCTCGGCGGCGGCAACACACCCCTTTGGCCTCGGCTTCACGTGGACGGCGCCCCCGGATTGACCCACCCGGGGGAAATCGGCAGTCGCCTCTTCCTGTCTCTTCCTCTCGAATCTTTGTCTTTATCGCTTACTTTTTGACCTTTCCTGTCTTCTCCTCTCTTCCATTTACTTCATTCTCCTCGGCGGCAAGGGTTAACCTTGTGTGGGATAGCCAACCTTGGTTATAACAGATTTGGTTATAGTAGTGTCGTACAGCTGGCGCATGCAGGCCGTCTTTTCAGGGTCCTGCAGCGTCCCCTTGTTGGGCTCCATAGGGGGTGGCTGGCGGCGCTGCCGAATTTTCACATATATCTATGGCAAGTTCTTTTCCAACACTTCCTGATCGCCCTCATAATCGAGGGCGCACCGAAGAAGTTTTCAAGTTTTTTGGCCGAAGCAATGACAATTTTCCAAGATTTCATGTTGTACATTCAGAGAAAAAAGAAAAGGCAGCGAGAATGATCTCACCTTTTCTTGTTGCGAAGACACTTAGTGAAGCTTTTGGCCCAGGTTATAAAGTCTCTAAGTTGGCAAGTGGCGACCTCCTCTTAGAACTGCGTGATAAGACACAGTACGAGAAATTCTCTAATCTAGTATCTTTCGGGGGTCTTCCAGTGACGGTCACACCGCACCGCACAATGAACACCACCCGCGGAGTCGTTTCCGATGCCGATCTCATGGAACTGACTGAAGCCGAACTACTGGAGGGCTGGAGCGATCGAAATGTGACCAATGTCAAGAGAATAAAGATCAGGCGCGATGGCAAGGAGGTTGAGACAAAGCACTTAAGAGGAAGCTTTAGCTCGAGTGCTCCTATCTAAATACATGTAAAAGGAGAATTCGTTTTTCTCGGCAACCACTGCACCGAATTTGACGAGGTTTGTTGTATTTAAAAGACAAACTTAAAATCTAGTGACTGTTGGTTTCGAATTTTTGAGTTAGGTCGTCAATTTTTTATTAAAAATTGCCAAAAATCGAAAATTTTCAAAAAACGAAACTATCAAGTTTACAACTCTGTAACTCAACCACTAAAAACGATACTACAATTCTGTGAATGGCATCTAAAAGTACATCTAAAGCGGACAAAATGGATATGTTACACATGAATATAAAAAAATTTGATCATAGGGAAATACAACTTTTGCAAAACCGTTGTAACCAAAGTAACAAATTCACGTAAAATGTAAAATGACCTACTGAATTTGTCCGCTTTGAATGATCTAATGGATGCCGTTTACAGAACTGCGATATCAGTTCTTGATGCAGAGCTATGAATTTGTAAACTTCGTGCTTCTATTTTTTTCAAACGGTCAAATATTTGAAAATTGTTTTAAGAAAATTCAAACCCTAAATCGAAATTCCGCTTCCAACAGTCACTGGAATTTAACTTTCTCTTTCAAATGCAACAAATTTCATCAAAATCGATCCAGGGGTTATCTCATAAAAACGCTTTTGCGTTTTACATGCATTTGAATAGGCCGCGTCGGAGTTGGGCCCGAGCTAAAGCTTCCTCTTAATTCTAACTTTTGCATCAAGTAGGCTACCTGAGACCATTGAGGCTGCCTACATAAAGATCCGAGTCAGACCGTACATCCCCAATCCTCTCCGATGATTTAAGTGTCAGAGATTTGGCCACAGTTCACAGAACTGCCGAGGCCGCCAGACTTGCGCAAAATGTAGTGCCCAAGAACACCCATCTGACAATTGCGAGAGTGCTCCACACAGCGTGAACTGTGATGGGGAACACGCCGCGTACTCGCGGTCCTGTCCATCATGGAAAAAAGAAAAAGAAATAGTCAATCAAAGTTAAGGAAAATATATCGTTCAAAGAGGCACGCAGGCGGGTAGCATACCTGCCAAAGAAAAGCTTTGCCGAAGTGGCGCGTCAGGGGGCAGCGTCACAACGGCCTCCGGCGGCTGTCCGACCCACAAGCAGTGAGTCGGCAGTTACGCCATCTGCCCCCACGGTGGTTGCAGCTAGCGCTGCTCCGCCAACCGAGCAGAAGGGACCATCGACCCCGAAGGTGGGCGCAGCCGAGGCTGCCTCAACCTCCCCGGCCCCTTCCAGCGCTGGCAACAGCCGGCGCAGCCAAATCCCTCAGGGAGCCCCATCGACCTCCGGGCTGGTGGGCGCAGGGGCCTTGCCCTCCAAGGCGGGACCCTCTCTGGTAACCTCTCGCTCGCAAGAGCACGTGTCTGGAGCCTCACTAGAGGCAATGGACACTACACCTGTCCTGAAGGTGCACCAAACGCCTAAGGAGCGGCGAGGCTCCATCGAACGCTCCAGAAAGGGCAAGACCCCGGTTACAGGGCCTCGAAAGAGCTCTGTAATCTAATCTCTGAAATCTCTGTAATTAATACCTCTGTTTCCGTACACACAGCACCTATTTGCTTCCAATATGGATACACAGATAATTCAATGGAACGTCTGAGGTCTCCTTAGAAACCTTGATGATGTTCAAGAACTAATCCACAAACACAATCCAAAAGTGCTGTGTTTACAGGAAACACACTTAAAATCAAAGCACACAAACTTTCTCCGACAGTATGCAACTTTTCGCAAAGATCGCGATGATGCTGTCGCATCATCGGGCGGTGTCGCCATTGTTATCCATAAAAGCATTGCGTGTCAACTTTTACAGCTACAAACCCCTCTTGAAGCAGTGGCGGTTCGAGCTGTTCTCCTAAACAAACTCATCACCATTAGCTCCCTTTACATACCCCCACATTACAAATTAAACAAACACGATTTTCAGTACTATATAGATCAATTTCCAGAACATTATGTTGTTCTTGGCGATTTCAATGCGCACAGCTCCCTGTGGGGTGACCCTCGTATAGATGCGCGAGGTCGTCTTGTTGAACGGTTCCTTTTTTCTTCTGGTGCGTGCCTTCTCAATAAGCGGAAATCCACATATTACTGTCTTGCAAACAAAACCTTTTCTTCAATTGATCTCAGCATAGCCTCCCCGTGTATACTGCATGAACTCGAATGAGAATTTACCAACAATCCTTACGGAAGCGACCACTTCCCCGTACTATTAAGAACACTTAATGAAAACTAATATCCACCACAGGCTCCTAGGTGAAAGATTGAGACAGCTGACTGGGAGAAATTCCGTACTAGTATCTCGTGTGCTGATATGTCTTCATTAGAAATCGATGCTGCTGTGGAGTACTTTACAGCATTCATTATAGATGCATAGCTGAAGTACGTGGCTTGGCACGCAAACTGCGCGTCCTGTGGTGGAACGACGGATGCGGGATCGCCCGTAAGAAACAGAACAAAGCGTGGGGGTTGCTACGCGCTTCTCCCACTTCGGATAATCTTATCAACTTTAAAAAAGTAAAATCCCAAGGCAGGCGAACCCGCCGACAAGCCAGAAGAGAAAGTTGGCAGAAGTTTCTATCGAGTATCAACTCGTTTACAGATGAGGACAAAGCCTGGAACAGGGTTAATAGGATAAGAGGACGACAAGCATATTCACTGCCTTTCGTAAACACACAGGGCGATACACTGCAAGATCAGGCAGACTCACTTGGGGAGCACTTTGAGAACGTATCAAGTTCAACCAATTATTCACAATATTTTCTTAAATATAAACAAATAGAAGAATGTAAGCCATTCACAAGAAAAAGTCGAGAGAATGAGCCTTACAACCGTCCTTATAGTATTGCCGAGTTGAGAGCTGCTTTGAGTGCATGCAAGAGCTGCGCACCGGGTTCTGACAGGATCATGTATGAAATGATAAAAAACCTACACAATGACACGCAAGTCACACTACTCACACTTTTTAACACTATTTGTGCTGTAGGATACCTTCCAACCGCATGGAAAGAAGCTATTGTGGTCCCGGTTTTGAAACAAGGAAAAGACCCTTCCTCAGTGGCAAGTTACCGCCCGATAGCCCTCACAAGTTGCCTTTGTAAGGTATTTGAAAAAATGATTAATCGGCGACTCATTCATTTCCTTGAACAGAACAAAATGCTTGATCCCTATCAGTGTGGCTTCAGAGAGGGGCGCTCGACAACTGATCACCTTGTACGTATTGAAGGAAACATCCGTGATGCATTTGTACACACAGTTTTTCCTTTCCATATTCCTCGACATGGAGAAGGCATATGACACAACGTGGCGCTACGGAATCTTGAGAGACTTGTCAGAAATGGGCATTTATGGCAATATGCTAAACCTAATAGAAAGCTATTTGTCGAATCGTATCTTCCGAGTTAAAGTCGGTAATGTACTGTCACGTCCTTTTATACAGGGAACTGGTGTACCCCAGAGAGGCGTGCTTAGCTGCACGCTCTTTATTGTGAAGATGAACACGCTTCGTGCTTCATTACCACCGGCCATTTTCTATTCTGTCTATGTGGACGACATTCAAATAGCTTTTAAGTCCTGTAACCTCGCAGTGTGCGAGAGACAGGTACAACATGGTTTGAACAAAGTATCAAAATGGGCAGAGAAAAATGGATTTAAAATCAATCCTAACAAAAGTTCTTGTTCTTTTTACACGAAAGAGAGGCCTGATCCCGGATCCTTGCTTAGAACTGTGTGGACAACAAATACCTATCAACAAAGAGCACAAATTTCTAGGTATTATACTTGACGATAGCACTTCCATTCCACACATTAAATATCTGAAAGAAAAATGTATAAAAACAATGAACCTAATGATACTTCTATCTCAGACTACGTGGGGTAGTGGCAGAAAGTGTCTAATGAATCTCTACAAGAGCCTAATTCGGTCACGATTGGATTATGGTGCCGTAGTGTATAACTCTGCCACCCCGAGCGCGCTAAGGATGCTGGATCCTGTTCACAATCTAGGCATCCGCTTAGAAACTGGCGCTTTCAGAACAAGCCCGATTGAAAGCTTATATGCCGAATCGAATGAGTGGCCGCACCACTTGCAGAGATCATACATCAGCTTTACATATTTACTTAAAGTGCACTCTAATCCTGAACACCCATGTTTCAATATGGTTACTGATATGACGTGTGCTACACTTTTCCGCAACCGTCCGTCTATAAGACAGCCTTTCTCGCTGGGTGTGAAGGAGCTTAGCGATCAAATGCATGTCCCACTCCTGGAGCACCGCTTAATGCGCCCAACGAAGCTATTACCTCCTTGGGACTGGCAGGTCACAGAATGTGACGTATCCTTTCTAAAAGTTTCAAAGCATGCTCCAGAGGCAGAAATTCTAATGCATTTTCTAGAACTTCACTACAAGCACTCATGCACAGAGTTCTACACAGACGCTTCAAAGTCACATGCCGGAGTATCCTATGGAGCCGTCGGTACATCTTTTTCGGAATCTGGTGTACTACATCCAGAAACAAGTATCTTTACGGCAGAGGCCTACGCTATAGGGTCGGCTGTAAAGCATATAAAGAAATCAAAACTCCAAGAAGCAGTTATATACACAGACTCCCTAAGTGTGGTGAAGGCTTAATGTCAGCCTACAAACATAAATATCCTGTACTTACTGAGGTCTATTCCGACCTGTGCAAAGCTTATCTATCTAACCAGCATATCATCATATGCTGGGTTTCTGGCCAAAGGGGAATAGAAGGTAACGTTCTGGCAGACCAGATGGCTACGTCAATTGCACTCCCTGCTGTTAATACTGCTTTGGTGCCTCTCACAGATCTGAAACCTTACATACGAAAGAAACTGCGAAACCACTGGCAACGCCTGTGGGACGCAGAAATAAATAATAAACTGCACGTTATAAAGCCACAGTTAGGTTCCTGGCCCTCCCCAACAAGATCTCGGCGAACAGATGTCCTATTCTGTCGCCTCAGAATAGGACACATATTTGGCACCCATAATTATCTGCTTACTGGAAGTGAACCTCCAACCTGTGGTAGATGCGGTGAGAGGCTTACCATCCTCCACGTGCTCTTGGAGTGTCGGGAAGCCGAAACGGAGAGAAAGAAACATTTTCCACTTGCTTACCGTTATTACATTCCTCTACACCCGGCTATGTTTCTTGGTACCAAGGCAGTCCTCAACTTCTTAAATGATGTCGTACTACACGTTATATGCCCATTAAATTCGTAGAGCATCCTCGCTCTAGAGGATGCCGCTGCGATAACAGTTTTGCATAGCAGATGCCTCCAGGCCCTTGTTTTTCAAGGGCTCTAGAAGGCAGTAGTGTTCTAGCATATCTTGTAACCTCTATATTTTTACACATCGTATCATTCTTTTTAAATGCATCTTAATGTTCATAGTACACGTCATAAGTCATCGCCATAATCTTATTATACAGATTTTACGCACTTTAGCGCTGCCATTTTTAAAGCCCTCTACAGCCACGTCACACCAACTTCATCTAACTCGTGATTACACTGCGAAGTCATTACCACGGACATGGCGCTCTTTGGCCATACTTGGCCCTTGCGCCATAAAACATCAGACATTCATTCATATTGCGCCGCACGGCAGGCCATCAAAGCAGTGGCGCTCACTATAGTAGTATAATTTTGCTATCAGACAAAAGAGTAGGCAGCATGACAATAGCGAGGTTACAACGTTCCATGAACAGGGTGCCAAACAGTGGGCTGGACGCCCGGGGAAGCTAGCTCGCGGCGGTCATCTGTGGCCCGCTCCGAGTTTCTCGGATTTTCCGCGATTGGCGTGAGTGGCCCTATTTGCGGCATCGTGGTGACCTTCGGCGCCACCAGGCAGAAATGGTCCTGGCCCGTCACTCTGAGCCGCGCTCGGCTCCTTGCGGCAGGCAGCTAGCACTCGTCGTGCAGTGGATTGGTGACTGTGGCGTTTGTTTTCTCATTGGGCGATGAAACTTGAGGCTTCAAATCAAGACAGATAGAGAGAAAGCGAGAGAGAAACAGGAGAGCGGCTTCGAGAGAAACCGCAGTTTTGGATTAATGTCGACGAGCTCCGGTTATTTAAACGCACACGAAAAACTCGTCGCAATGAGGTCTTCGCTTTCAGCCCGAGGTTGCAGACATGTCCTTGGACCAGTTGGGCCATGTTCATGTACCAACGTAATTACATAATCCATGAATGCCATAACCTAGAATATGATCTATGAAAGCCATGTAGAGAGGTTGATTGTTCTCCGCAGATTTCTCAATTACTTGATCGATGACATAGTCGCCATCCATTTGTGTGCTTTTGAGTGAATTCCAATATGCACTCCCAGTAATTTAAGAAAGCGCCCCCCCCCCCAACACACACACACGCACGCAAGCACGCACTCAGACGAACGCGGTCTCTATAGAATCAACAAAACAGTAATGCATTCACAAGAACACATTAATGCACTCTCAGTGAGCTGGTATTGTGATCGGATAAAGCACTAAACCGAGTTTTATTCGCTTACCAGAGAGCTCACTTTCCTGTTATCGATCGCGCAAAGCTAATGCAAGCACACGCTCTTAGCTTGCGCTGACGTTTCTGCACAGCGTCTTTCGTTTCTTGAATTGGCGCACACTTTAAATGATTTCGTGTCCACCTCTCTGTCTTATCGATCGCGAAAAGCCCACTAGCTCCCAGGGGAAAGTCTGGCATTGAACGAGTAGTCTCATACCTTGGCTGAGATAAGTACCGACAAAGCTGCAAGCAGATGCACTTAAGTTTCACTTTCCGTTGATGACTCTTATTTCACTCTCTTTGTTAATTTGGCACATTTTCTTTTTGTTCCTACATGATTGCGCTCCCAGTATATTTGTGTCGTGCGCTCATAAAGTTTCCGCTTATTGTTAGTGTTCGTGGTCGTCGTTTCGGGACGTCGTTGAAGCACCCGCTCTAGAAGTATGAGGTAGACTAAAGCGTAGCTCAAATGCAAGCTTTTTGAGTCAGGATTACATTTTAGCGCTAATCACATTGATCAGTAAAAGCACTGCAGCATTTCTGCCGCGTTTTTTAATGGACATTTTGTCAAACAGGACAGAGTTGTTTACTCGAAGACGCACGCACGTGATGGTCTCCATAGCAAAAAGCATTCAATCTACAGCAGGTGTCCTGCAAGGACTTCAGTACAACAATAATCAGTCCGGCGGCTTATTACATACCGAGAGGGTCACGATGATCGTGTCTCTCCTCATCTTCTACTTTTGCGCACATCTTTTTGGAAACTGTCGTTGCCGCTTATATCCACTGATGTACGAGACAATGGAACTATTCAACGAGACAAAGCCGCATTACGTAGCTATATACATAAACGCCAAGGAATTGGACGAAATCGGGCCTCACGTCCCCCACCTGCCGGTGCCGACAGGATTGTGGACGACGCTGATAAGATACCTATATGTTAGGGCCGCTAAGCACAACTGGGTACCAGAACGAAAGGTCATAGTATTTTTGCCGTCCACACGCACCAAACCAGAGCCGATGCTGTCATGGTTCCAACTAGATTGGGTTCACCGTCGCAACGCTCTCTGGGTCATTTCAACGAAAGAACACCGTACTCTACTGGGCAGAGTTCCTCAGAAGGCTTTGTGCAACGTTGCGACAGTCACGGCGACTGACATCAGCGCTCCTCTTGACCGATACTACTCGTGCAAAGATCGAAGAAGCACAACGCCGAAGGGCCTTGTCGAGCATGAGTTCAGTTCCTACCGCGGTCTGTATCCCAAAGACAGGCTCGTAACTTTCTATCAGGCCTTCGCGCGCGATGAGTTCGTGTTCCCGCTGCTGTATCCAGAGATTGCGGGTCTCATCGAGGCCTACGAGCTGCTAAACAACACTCTCAAGCAGTTCAAGACGAAGCACGAGCAGACGGTGCAAATGCTTGCCGACAGATTTTACGACCTCATACTGCTTCCGCCAAACCGCGATTTTGCTTCTGTTAATACGTTCTATTATATATACGCACAGTTCTCACCATGTCACATTTGTTTTATCAGTCGACCAGAAGGACTCGCGCCTCCGTCCTTCCTGGACTCATGGCTGTCGATCTGGGTTCTTATGTTAGGACTTGCCCTCCTCGGAGCAGCCGTACTTGCTACGGCAGCCGTCCACCGGCGTCTGTGTCGGTGCTCGGTGCGGTGCATGGCACCCTCTGGTCTCGCCGTGCACCTATTGTCTACACTGCTGGGCCGGTCGTCAGGCGAATTGCGCTTACGCGCTTTCTCGGTGCGCCTGGCCACTTTCTTCTGGATGAGCGGAGCTCTGTTCTTGGGCGTCTTTCTGCAGACAAGCATCACCGCGTCAAAGAATGTGCCCGCCCATATGCCGAACGTGGATACCGAGGCGAAGCTGCTGAGTTCCTTGCGAAGCGACAGGTTGCAACCGTGCTCACAGGACTACATGAGGCGATACATGAAGAACACCAAAACGGAAACGTTCCGGTTGCTCTACGCGAAGTCTCTGCAATGCGAGCCGCTTTGTTTTCAAAATCATGGCGAGCACAAATGTTACGAGAAAGCCGCAGAAGGAACGCAGGTGTACATAACGAAGTGCTGCGAACACGACCTACTGGTCGCTTCATCTTACGGACTTTCGCAGGGGAAAGAATCTCTCGGCCTCGTCTTGCAGTTGTGCGTCACTAGCTTCAACTGGCCTCTCAGGTGAGTCGCGACCTTGCATCTTGGACTGTGCTCTGAGTGTCGTTTGAGGTTTTAAGTTGTGGAATGTTGCTGTGATGGTGGCACCATCCAAGTGCTGCTGGACAGCATAGTAGCTGAGATTTAGGAAGGCGCAGAGGTTGCCAGGTCGTACAGTGCGGAGAAATTACTCCTTGGCCATAGGCTTATTTACCAAAGGGCAGGGGAGGGGGGACGCTCACGCTAATTGTCCAAATTGGGAGATGGGTGGAGGTTAGCAAAGCATGCCATTTGGCCCCACACTTTTGAAGCAGGCACTGTTGGCTATACGCTGGAAGATCCAACAAAACGACAACTGCGGTTTAATTTTCTTTCTGAATAAAGTGGACACATAAGTGATGCGTTTCCTTACGATGTATGCCCTACTTGGGCAGTTCAGATTGTTTTTCGTGACTTGTCGCGACGCGCTGGAGAGGTTCGATGTGCAATAGACGCTTGCATTATTGAGAAGGCTGGCGCTGGGCAGTTCGCGCCAGAACAAGTGAAAGCTTGCGGTGCTTGCATCAGGCCCAGGTTTTTTGAACCACCCTAACCACATTCCGAAAGGAGATCAGCTGGCTACTTGGATTCTAAAGGCGAGGGGAGTATATAAAGTATCGTAATCAGCCTCACCCAACGATTACTTGCCTTACGGAATGAAATCATTGGATTATCAAATACCAGAACTATTGAATCTCTGTCCAGAGGTAGTCTACGTAGCTCTGTAATCTCAACCTTTTCTCATCCCCCAAAAAGCTAATAAATCAGCGTAAAAGTCTCATAGTCTAATTTCAATGTGTAATCGCGACTTATCCTAGACATGTTGGGGAAAACGACCTTGTAAAACATGAAGAGTCACTGCAATACCAATATAACATATTTTTGAATATTTTCCAATGGCGCGTGTTACTTCTGACGTTCATTTAAATTTTGGGCTGTTTCTAAGCAAGAGTTACAGTAGCACTTGTTTCCTCGCAGGAGCACAAACAGCGGAGATTAAACATTTCGAGAAAATGGGACCACTTTTGGGGGGCGAAGCATGGTGCTTATATTTCGTTCAACTAGGAAGCATTTTCTGAGGGACGAACGATAAAGGTTTAATCTCTGTATATTGATTGCAGCCTTCACAGAAAGCTACCCCTTCAACCGATCAAGGGTGTCATAATGCCGTTAATCAAAATCTTACCCAGACTCTTAAAAAAAAACTACGAATTGCAAATTCTGGCAATATAGGTAGAATTTTCAACGCAAGGCGTTGCGAAATTTTCACGTGCCTCCTTTAAATGGAAGTGTTGCAGTTATTACTAAACCATAGTTTTTCTCTACATCTTCATGCCTCATACCATGTTTGTAGTTTGTTTCTCCGGCGTCCTCGCCCAACCCAAAAATGCATGTTGTGTATATTAGGAAAAACCTAGATGGATGGTATTGGTAATGTGAAGGCAACATTCCGTATGGGCGGCTTAAGAGAGCCTTTTACCACGTAATGCGAGTGGAAGTGGTCCAGAGTTCTAGTGGTGTATTTAACGAGTGGCATAAAACTTAGCTTGCTGCCCTGATGTAACTACAATGACTGCTAAGGTCAAATCTTGTTGTCGACAGGCGGAACGCTACGTTTGTTGGCGATATCCTTGCGTGTTGATCAAATACAGCTTGAAAATGTTCTTAAGGAAGTGTTCGCAGGCGATCACGCTGCTGTTATTAGCTATCTTTCCCGTTGTCCCATGCGAACTCTCAGAAATTTTATACGTAGAAAGAATGGGTTGTATTTTAGGTGCAGTGTGTAACAAAGTTCTAACTTTCTTTAGTTTTTTAGAAACGTGACTAATATTTATTGAATATTTGTTCTTGCTTTAATTTATTTCGTGCGTGATATAATAGGTTCGCCTCGTGTCCTCATTAATCATAACGAGGCATCTTAATGCGCGGTGACAGTAAGGAGCACTTCTTGGCTGGTGTGTAGGCACAGTTCAAGATGCAGGGCCGACTGGTGCATTGGCAACAAATTGCGAACTGAAGTGCTCTTGAGCGTTACGAGCGGTTCTAACGAGTGGGACAGAATTTAACCCGCTGCCCTGGCCGAGCTACATATGCGACAGACACCAAATTTATCGAAAATGGTGGCAACGCCGTGGGAAATCTCTGTGCGAAGTCAAATGCGATTTGATGAAGCAGAGCTTTTGGAAAAAATTCCTGATTGTTACACCGTGTGATACGGTGGTTATCAGCTACACATTCGAGTGTCCCGATATAGATTTACGAATTCATATTTTATGGAAAGGGGAGGGGGAGATGGGTCGTGGTAAGTTCAAAACCTGATACCTTTATGGTCCAGCTTGAGTTCGAAGCGTTGCAAATAATTGCTGAGCCCTTGTTTTTTTTTTCATATTTTTACGCGTCAAAACAGATTCGTAGTTGCTTTCTGCGATGTCCTCGGTGAACTAAACAACGCACTTTATTTATATTTGGAAAAAAATAAATAACGTGTTATACGCAATTTGTAGGTAAAGCTCAAAGTGACGAGGCTAAATACATTTGTAGTAAATTGCGCATGAAACCGATCATAAATTTTATGGAATTGATTAAGAAGAAAACATAGAAACAGCCTTGCTGGAAATTGGGATGGAATTCTGCAAGGTCGCACATCTGGAGCATATTTTTCCTGTGAATATTTGAAGTCATTTATATTGATTGCATTATGTTGTGTACAACCCCGACGATACTATTGCTTTAACAACCAATAGACGTGTGCTACAGACTTACACTTCAAGTACTACTCTTTAATTATTTATATCGTTGTAGCAAACGCGCATTTTTTATATGCGTTGTACTGCTGCTACTGTGCCGGGTCAGGAGCCTCTGTAAGGCGCTGATTGCCTTTGGTACTGGTATCGTCTTTAGATTTATTTTAACTTTAAGGAATAAATTCCTCTTCAAGTCAATTTTCGATTCCCCATAGTTCACACACACACGCACGCACGCACACGCACGCACACGCACGCACACACACACACACACACACACACACACACACACACACACACACACACACACACACACACACACACACACACACACACACACACACACACACACACACACACACACACACACACACACACGACTCCAGACTCAAGTGAAAGGATATATACCAGGTATTTATTTTTATGTGGAACACATTTTTAAAGAAATCTCATAACTAGGCTTCTGCCGCGTCCGCAGGTGGGCTACGTGGCTAGGCGAATATTAGCACCAAGCCATCTTCCAATGTACTGCAACTTGCTGCTAGGGACCTGCAAAACGCCAATGATCTAAACGTGTCAGCTTCTCTTAAGAATAAGCGTTCTGCACAAAAAGAAACACTTGGTATATGTTCTTTATAGGCTAGCGTTCATTCATTACCTGATTGTTATCATTTTACATTTTCATTTGCCCATGTGCAGGTTCGCTCACAAGCGACTTCTCCAGAGGGTGCTGGAGACCAAGATCGGCTACCGGAACCACTCACACTTTCGTTGGCTTCCGAAACCCCCGCTGACGACTTCCGTGGAGACACCTTTCTTCAGTTACTTGAAGTTATACCTAGCTGGCTGCGCCATTGCGATTCTAGTTTTCATAGCAGAACTGATGTCCAAGGTTCGATGCATTATCGTCCAATAGCGAGGGATGCCAGGCCACTCGCGAGAATTCGTCGTCTCGTGCGAAGACGAATGATTGCGCAGCGAACTAATCTACTGGTATTGCGTACCGCTTGCGTTTGTTGATTTTCGGCTCTCTTTATCTTACGTCAGCTTCTGCGAGAACATCATGTGGGTCTGCTTAGTGCGTCTTCGTCTCGGGAGTGTTGTTGAGCAAATTAACACGACACAGACACATGCACAGCCGGTTTGACGCCATCGTCTTTTCTCCACAAGTTTGCAGTTATCCCTGTACGAATTGGTCAAACCTCGCTTCATTCTTTTATTCACGCAAGAGCGTAACAATATTGAGAGCCTATAGCGTTAAGCAGTCATCGCCTCCACTACCAATATCACAATTATCCGCTCGCCCATTCGGTCGCTCAATCAATCAATCAATCAATCAATCAATCAATCAATCAATCAATCAATCAATCAATCAATCAATCAATCAATCAATCAATCAATCAATCAATCAATCAATCAATCAATCAATTTTGCCACAGGCATTTGTAGTGGGGATTTGGAATTCACGGCGGTGGTTAAGGCAAGAACCATGCAAAGCCGTACGTACGATATAAATGTGACCTATGTGATCCTCACGACACGTGGGAGGCCTGCGTAGGTGCACAAGAAGTAATACGTATATAGCCGTGTACGGTAACATGAGTGGAACATAAATAATACTAGCACGGCTAATTTTGCAGATCCCTTGCATCACATTCAAATGCAGGGCATGCTTCGGGAAGTTTTGTTCCAGGTAAAATAAATAACAGTATAGCTTCTCTTACGCGCTTCATGCTGGAACGCGCCGCAGTTGATCTTTCGGCCTCTTCGGCCATCGCTTGGACTTGACAGTGTGCGGCGCCCGACTACTCGTTGCTGTGCTCTTGCCAGTGATTTCGTGTTGAAGAGGGACGCGCGGGCCCCAATCTTGATAGGCATCTGCGACGGGGGCTCAGTGCGGCGAGAGCTGACAGCTTCGTGTGCTCTGTGTTCTCGCCTCGCAGCTCGCGTTGAAGCGAGAAGCAGCACGTAGGTGAATTCTCTCGCTTCTGCGCGCACTATCTTGAAAGCGATCGTCTTACGGGACGGACGGACAGTTTTCTCTTCGGGTAAACGTAGAAATGGTTACGCATTTAAAGATGAACGAGCACGCGAATTGATTCAAGCTTTGGTGCATAAAACAGCCGCGGTCTGCGACTGCAATTTGGTTCCACCGTTGACGTGTGTTGTTTCACGGCACATAATTCACAGGATGTGGTATGAAATATCACACGCAGTTGTCTAAAGCTTCTTCTGCTCATCTGATTTAGGTGGCAGCGGCGTTGTGAAAATTTGACGTGTGCTGCTCAACTCTGAACTGTTTCTTCTCCTTTGTACACCGATTGTTTGGTGAACAAATAAAAGGAAAAAAAAATGCATTGCTCATTAGTCTAAGGCTTCCGTCGTCGCACACTATAGACGGGCTCGGACGCTTTAGAGACGATATATTCAATTCGCCTTTTATTTATATCATTGTCATTCATCCAAACCCCGTTCCTTGAGGATTTCACCACCACGTGTGCCACAGAGCTCTTTGGGAACGGAATGTGAATCGCAATCAGCCTCACATTCCTTCAGCCATTGATGTTCAGCGAAGAAGACCGTTGGTAAGAATTTGAGCATCAGTAGACGAATGCCTCTTCCATCCGTCCGGCTGCTAGGCTGTATGAGGTAACGGCGTGCTTGGTGTCACATGACGGAAAACGTATAATCAAACAATAAATTGACAAGCGCTCCATTTTGACATGAAAATAAATACGCAAAAATGAAAACCTACTTGTCCCATATATATAGAAAACCTATATTGTTCTGGGCAGCACGCAAGCCTTGGGCCACATATCGCTAAATATTGGTAGGATCTGACAGATATTAGTACTATATCGTAATTCCGGCAAATCGTTACAACAACACAACAGTGGTCTAATGATGACAACTACACCTGTAGTCCCGAGTTAATTACGGACCTCCGTTTCAGGAACAATGAATGTTTTCAAGTGGCTACACACTAGTGTACCATTATAATTATTCGCATGTATTGGCAAATAGCCAATACATGCATTTCCATTTCCATTCCATTCCCATTTCCATTCCAACATTATTTAGTGACAGTGTCACTGAGTAACACATGGCGTCTCAATATACATGCGTAATTATGCATTCTGCCGAGACTTCGCTCCGGTCGTTGTCTGGTAGAGCAAATAAAATTATAGAATGCCAACGGCGGGCTATTGTTGGAGCGATCATAGGAAGTTGCTACCGATGTTACAATATTGGTTTCACTGGGCCCCTAATAGAATATCGTCCGCCAATTTATTAAGAATTTTGACGTGAAGTTACATGCTGTCTAGGATAGTTCACTGAATTAGACAGTGGTGACGATATTTTTCAGTGGCGCTGGGTATTCTTAAAAACAATTAGGGAAGACTCACTCAATGAAGAAGCCCTACGCTCCACCGCCCTTCTAAGTGGTCTTGTACCAGCGTTTGATCAGAATTACGTTCGGTGATCCTTCAAGGCTGTGAAGTGCTGAAGAGCCACGCAGTCCAAAATTCTGTCAACAGAAAATATCCCACGCAGTGGTCCCATCATTGATTCCTATGTCAACTAATTTGCGCGTTCCATATATAATATTTTCGTTGTCAGTACAGTTGCAGCG